>NW_008825560.1:529471-535111 GCF_000699105.1 Pygoscelis adeliae | reverse complement strand
TTTGTTTTAACAATAGTATCTCTTACTCACTATGCCAAGTAATAATCCTGAAAATTATCACTGAGAACAAAAAAAACCCAAAAACAAACAAGCAAAAAACAAACTAACACCTCAACAAAAGACAAGTCAAACCGTTTCCATTTACCTCTTCCCTCTGGTCAGGGGGAAGCTTTTTTGAAAACTAGTTGCCATTTGGTATTAAAGAGAGAGAGAGAGAGAAATATTAGTAAGTATAAAGCATATGAAAAGTTTTTCAGGGAGTGGGAAGGGATTACTTGTTTCTTTCAACTTTCTGTTCCCATAGAAAAGACTTCATCCTCATTTATCACTACTCCGCCTCTCCCTGCCCCAAATGCCATAATTACTAGTTTTTAATGATAATAATAGCTACTAAGCCCACATTAGTTTAGTCTATCACTTCACTTCAAACTACTCCCAAAATATTATCATGAACAATCCGAATCCCCAAATCAGTCTAAATAAAAAGGAGACGCATATGACCTTAGTAATCAAAAGGAAGACAGACAGTGAAGTGCGACTGAAAGTATGTGAGGTTATCCAAGTTATGAAAATATGATTATCAAGAGGAATTGGGACACATTTAAATCTCTTGACATAAAAGAAGATATGACTCATTTGTGGCCACAGCTGGTGTATCTTTGTGATCAACTTGCTATTTTGCAGCAAATGAGCAATCTTTTGTAAATCCATACACATCTATTGTATGGTAAGTGATGCCTTAAGGCAAAAAAAAAGAAAAAAGAAAGTACTCAGCAAGATCAAAAGTCATTTCTGTTCCTTCCTGCCCACAAAACACACAGAAGACTTGATAAGTACCATGACTTTAAAACCACAAGAAAACCAATGGCAACCATCTCAGATTTCTATATGGCAGTAGGAGGATCACCTGATTCTTGTAGTCCCAAATCCTACGTTTGACGGCATACTTTTAAATCAGCGTATCAGAAGTCTCTGTGCTAATGCATTGCTCAAGGAGGAGGAAATCTGATACAAACCTAGAATTACAAACTTAAAATCTTCAGTCTATTATGGAGGACCATTAGTGCAATATACAAGAGACACTTCCCAAGGGATCTGAAGAGAAACAGTATTTATGAGAAGAAATTCAAATCATTTATTGTTTTCCAATTGTCAAAATTCCTATACTGCTAAGAATGAGGGACAAGGAACTAAATCCAGAGAACAAGCTCTCCAAAGCCTGGCTATATTAAACACAAATGTACACAACCTTATTACCATCAAAGGGTTCAAGATCATTTAAAAGTCAATTGCTTCTGTCTGCAATACTGTATCATGCCAACAAACCAAGATACTTTGGGTACATTTTTCTTTTATCATGTCCTTTCATCTTTCGTTCTTTTGGTAACAAGGCCAAATCGGTGTAGGATTTCAAAAGAGAAATACTGCTTTCTTGTTCACTTCTAATTTTCCATTTTAACATATCAGCTTGGAAATAGCCATTCCACACACGTATACCTACAAAGCAAATCCTGTTCATTTCACAAAGCTCTGCTGTAGCCTTCCTGGCCACCTTGATCTGGAATTTCATAGGCACACATTTTTGAAATGAACAAAAAGGTGTGTAAATGTAATACAGGAATCATCTGTCACAATCACATCTCATTATTCCTATTGAAATTCCTGTGGGAAAACAGGTACAAGTAAAACCGTGAAGACCAGTTCCTACATAAGGCTAGGTGTTTAACTTAATATGGAGTAGATCTGAAACAGGCACTCTGTATGAGACTTCCCTGCATCTTAAACATACCACCACTGTTATGTAGCCTTTCAAATGCACCACATCTTGTACCTTAATCTTTTCTGAAAAGATTCTCTCTCTGCCTTCAGGATTGTAGCTAAAGGCTTCAGACTCTAAGGTACTTTGCTCACTTTCTGGATGCAAAATCAGCATCTCCTCTTAGTGGTCTCTCACCTGTGGTGAAAACTAGGACTCAATACATCTTTTTAATGCAAAAGCACGATATTGAACCGCTGTAACAAACCGTAAGAGAAGTCTGCCCTGGTGTTTATAAATCCTACGTAAAAGATGACCTAAGCAAACTATGTTTACCTCAAGCAGCAGACTAAGCTTACCTTTGTGTTGAGTACAGACCTCATCCTTAAAAGAAAAATCTAGCTGTCCCCTGTGTATGTGCTTTAGCCCCTCCTGATCTTTTGCCCAGCCTATGCAGAGACAAATGCTCTGCCTGCAATTCAGTTGTGAGCATCACAGGATAACACCCTGCCTCCTAAATCTTTGGTTGAGAAAAGAGTATCTGGATACATCTCATGTTCTTATGGTATATTCTCTAGCTTCAAGTCTAGTGATTTCTCTGCAGATGCACAATAAACTTCTCAATATCTCTGCTAACAGATCATATTTATGTTGCATCTCAGGTAATTAAAAATATATCATGCACACAAATTACACGTAAAAGCCTATTAAGTGGCATGTGTGACTTCTGAACATCAGGAAAACAAGCTAGTTGTACTTGTGAATGGTCTGTGATCAAGTCTTCTACAAGACTTGAGCAGCATACAGTTCTGTGTCTTCCAGCAGTGTGCTGCCTACACATTTATCTCTGCTTTCAATTTCCTGTACTGATGTAGTTACCTACAAGGCAATGCATGAGGATGGGAAGGTCAAATCCATCTATCCAATCAATCTTAGCAATTAAAAGATATTTGACATCAATGCATTGCTTGCTGAGGGCTATGTATACACAAAGGAGGGGGAAAAGGATGGGGGGAAAAAAGAAGGAAGCAAATGATATGGAAACATCCTGGGTAGAAATTGAGATATCTTCTTCAGCCAAGATTCAGTCTCTCTGATGTTACTCCTTCTCAAAGACACTGCACAGTCTTATCCGACTTCTGATGACTCCCTACGGAGTGCTCTACCTGCCCTATGTAACGGTGCCAAATGACTGTTCTCTTCCCACCCTCTATTTTCCCCTAGTTTTCTGCAGATTGGAGTTTGCTGTGGATTAGGAAATACTCCTGTACAAGAGTGATGCAGTGGAAAAAAAGTCAAGCTCCCAGTATGCCTCTGCCCCTAAAACCCTAACCGATGTAGTCATTAGATGGTCAATGCTGAATTCACATTATAAAAATCAATGGAAACTGAGAGTGGCTAATTAAGTATCCTAGCTTTACTTCTCTCTCATTTCATAACAGGAAAGCTGTAAAAACAAGAACTTTGGCATCCATTCAATACCTTCTCTCATGTTTTTACTTGCAACAATGTCAGGCTTGCATGTGCACTGAGATGGGCAGACACAGGTGTGACGTTCTGAGTCCTTACTGGAAAACTATATCCATTAAAAGCACAACATTCACTCAAGCAAAGCATCAGGAAAGCATCCACACTGGAGTCAGAATCTGAAGGCAGCTACTGGAGGCTTTCATCTTCTGCATGTATCAGCAGATTACAGAAGAAAAATCTAAGAAATAAAAGGGCAATTTGGAAACAGGTAAATTTATGAGGGGAAATATGCAAATATGCATACCCTTTGCTGTTTGTTTATCTGTAACTTTACAGCCTAGAGCACCTCAAGCAACACTCCAGATAACATGATAAGTACTGAAGGCTACAAACTCACCACATCATTTTGTTGTTCTTAAAATTCTGTATTAGGATTCCAACTAGAAGCTTTATATTAGGATTCCAACTAGAAGCTTTAGAACAAAAAAAAATTTTTAAGCAAATTTACAAATAATGAAGTAACTCATATCAACCAGTTGTGTCTCAGTCCAATTCAGTGCATTAAAAAGAATCTCTCTTAAACAACTACTACAGCTTTCTTTCCTTTAGAGCCACTAAAGCTAAATAGGGAAGGGTAGACAGCTACTTAACACATCAGTGAAGTGGCATTAGGTTCAAGCAAACGAGCTCTCCTTCCTCCCTTTCAAACGCTCTGGCACAGTTGCAAAAGGTTTTGCCTTGGTCTCATGTGACCGAATTACTCACCTTCCCCATCAGGGCTCATATTTTCATAGGAATCCCAGCGTATTAGTGGGTCTGAGGTATTGTAATCAACTATCACTCCATGGTCATTCTGAAGGTGTTCACATCCTAAAAAATAAACATCTGTTTGAGACCAAAAACTATCATAGCCACATTTGTAATGATATATACGCACATATGTACGTGGCCTTCTGCCAGAAGTTTGCTCCCCAAACTGCAATACCATATTCTGAAATGTAAGAAGCAGCAATAGGGCAAGAAAGGTTATCTAAACCAGCTAAAAAAAGCTTAGTTTATGTTTCATTACAGAAGGTACAAGCAGAGAATTTTATCTTGAGCTTCTTGATTATGATATAGCTCTGATAACTTGGATCAGCCCCTAAACACAACTAACACAGATGATCCACCCAGCCCTATAGGCAGGCACGATAAAACAAATAGCTTTTCAGAATGAAACCACAAGTATCTATAAAGAGATGGTACTAAAGGAATGATAAAATAAGACTATTAGAGATTATCAACCTAAGCAACTTACCACTAAAGATGAATAGGGAGAGCTGAAAACTGCCACTCCGTGTCCCTCCCAGCTCCCCTAAGGTGCCAACTATGCTGTTTCACCCATTCTCTAGTCTCCTGGCAGAATCTGAGATTGGGCGGCTTGCCTTCAATGTGTTTGGCCACGCTTAAGTACGCTCTGCCAAACATACCTGGAATTTTCAGCAGTAACCCATGTTTTTGTGCCCTTAACGAGGCATAAGGTAATATTCAGCTTTTCAATGTATATCGTGAGGAATTTAGGTGTGGTCCAGTGATTCAAAAGCAAAGCACAGGCATCAAGAACTCATGACCTTGGACTTGGCTTTGACACTGACAGAAATCAAATCAGCTTTCTGCCTTTGCTCCTCTATCTCAATTAGGGAACAAAGAAATCCTCAGTTATCAACTCTTTGGCTGTGTCTGGAGAAGCAAGTCCTATTATAAATTGTTCTAAAGCAGCAAAGTGTTAATGCACACACTGTGACTTTCAAAACAAGGATAGTTAAAATTAGAAGGACAAGAATGCTATGGTCCTGTACCTTTATATGCAGGCAGAAAAAAGCCATCTGTAGAGAGTTTCTGTGATGCCGTTTGTCACAAGACAGTTTTATGAAGTTTGTTACCTAAATATTTAGGTGTCTCATCTTCTTGGCAAGTGCATTCTTTCTTAAAAACTGTATCACAGTCAGTTATTTTCTAAAATACTGTGTCCAGTTTCGAGCTACACAATACAAGAAAGATATGAATAAAATGAAGCAAGTTCAGGGGAGTGTGACCAGGGTGGTCAGGACTGAAGGACTTGCCCTGTGAGGAAAGGCTGAGGGACCAGGGCTTCTTCAGTCTGGAGATGAGATGGTCTTGGGGGGGACCTGACAGCAGCCCCCCAGAGGCCATGGAGGAGACAGAGCCAAGTGGAAGGACAACAAGGAACAGGCATAAATTGAATCTAAAGAAGTTTAGAGTCAATAGAAGGAAAAAATAAATCCACTGTGAGGACAGTCAGACATTGGAACAGTCCGCCCATTGAGGCTGTGAAGTCTCCATCCTTGGAGGTTTTCAAGATTTGACTGGACAAAGCTCTGGGCAGCCTGGTCCCATCTCACTGATGACCCTGC
>NW_008825560.1:511616-529458 GCF_000699105.1 Pygoscelis adeliae | reverse complement strand
CAGGAGGATGGACTAGAGATACCCCGCAGTTATTCTATGACTCTATAATATTCTCAGATGTGGAAAAGTCATTTTGCAGAAATTGTAAATAAATATTTCAAAGTGAACTCTTCTTCCTAGCCAGTTAATCCCTTAGATAGCAACTGGAACACAAATTTCCAGTTAGTTAGAACCTTACTTTCCAACAACTTGGAGCCTGCTAAAAACCACACCTCTTTTTGCCATCTAAAGAAGGGAGATTTGAAAAAATTTTGATCCTTTTTCAGACACTTCAGCTAGCCTCTCTTCATGCATTTACTATCCAGAAATGTTTAGAACAAGCTGGACAAATTTATTTATAAAACTGTTTTTCTTATATGGCTTTCCAAGAGGCTAAGTGAGATCTTCGTGTTCACCTGGACAGAATCCAACTTCTTACTGACTGCTACTACAAGTTTCTAAGTGATCAAACTGCTGGAAAAAAAAAAGAAAAGGAAAACATGCAATTCACAGGACACTGAATGGAATATGTATGAGACAGTTAAGAATATTTGGTTTTCATTCAGTCTCAGGCAGAATCCATTCTTTTCGGGACACCATAAAATGAGTAAGAACACATCCATTAACAGAATTAAACTGCAATATAAAGCATGACCTTAAGTTCTTACTGCAGGTCGTAATTATCTATAATCTTAGACATATTACAATAGAATTCTGGAGGCATACAGGATATGCCCTACAAGCCAACTTCAGAGCAGAAGCATTTCCAACAAAACTATAGCTGTATCTCTTTATGCTAAACTGAAGACAGTCCAAACTCCACCACTGCAAACATAATCAGTTATGACAACATCCAGAAAAGGTTATGGGATAGGCCACTGCTGTCACTTATGCCGGGCCAAGCTACCTATACTACACTTGTTTTACACAGATATACAAATGTTTTCTACTAGTCATCAGCAACTGTTCTGGTACAGTGTCGTGGTTTAACCTCGGTTGGCAACTAAGCACCACGCACCAACCAGGACATACAGTCTTAAAACAAAATCTGATCACTCCTATACTGATGTAAATGCAGAGTCTTCATTAAATTTTTTCAAATTTAAACCAGTAACTATATTACGTGTTTTAACAGTAAAGTTGAATTTCAGATCTTCTACAAGAAAAGTAGAAGAGAAGAGGAAAAAAGGATTTTTTTAAAAAAGGTACATTTAAATGTGGTTTATTTTCAAACTAAGCATATTTTTTTCTTCTGTATACTCACCTTGAATTTTCTCTGGAGTTCCTGAAAACACTAATTCCACTTTGCCGTAATCAGGGAAACGGTCATCTGAAAACAAAGGATAGTATTTCAGCAAGCTATCTCCCAGGAAAGCAGTTCCAAGGCGCTTAGAAATCAGGATTCTCTACAGCTATTAATACACGTACCCTCGTCACCCTTCCCTTCTCACTTGCAGTTTAGCGGTTTGCTTCTGTAAGAGCCACATTCTTTGCCCCACACATTCTCCAGAAAAGACCACGGAAGTGTCAGCTGGAGTTTTGTTTACTCCCAAGAACAGTCAAAAGCAGAAGAGTTGTACAGTTCCCAAACCTCTCTTTAGACAAACATGGCTGGCTTTGGCTTTTAAAGGAAAACACACCCAGGAGCAAACTAAAATTGTTCTCTATATTGGCTAAACTGCAATACTTGACCACAAAAGTTTTGTGTAGCCATATGTTGCAGGAAAATATGTTTGATTTTAGTTTGCTAGTTACATAGGGTGAGGGAGTTACAATCCTTCATATAAACATAAAAATAAAACTGAAGTAATAATTTGGAAAATACAAAGACTAGCACAACACATATTCAAATATGTCTGAAAACTTTGCCTCCATTTTTGGATATTCTGAAGCATACTAAAAGATCTCCATACTCAAGCAGACTAGGTCACAAACACAGTGTCAGACTTTGTGACTGTTTTCATCAGCCAAAAAAGAGATCGGCTTAGCTCATCTTATTTCCTGTAATGGTGACTAACAGAGTCACCATTTTAAACAAATGTCTGTTGTTTTTACAAATGGGAGAGGAGGCAATAAGGCCTATATAGGAGTATCTGAATTATTCTGACAAGTTAACTCACTTGAAGAGCTTTTCTTCTCATTGGGGGTTTACCTGTTACGTGCTATGAGTTAACTTAATAGAAAGCAGTCTCCCTTTCCCTAAAAATAGAGATGGGGAAAAAAAAAAAAAGAATCCTTTTGAAAACAGGTCCTGAAGATGATCATCACATGCACAGGCACACACATGCACCCACACACACATACGCATCCAACTAACCACAGAAGGCAAGTACCTTTGTTGGCATTGTCCAAATCCTCTTTACCAAACACCAGGCCATGTCCTTGAATAGCTCCAGTGTGAAACTGAAGGCGAAAAACCACATCACGAGTAGCTGACCGGTATTTTTTGTGATAACACTTCAGCTAGAGAGAAAAACATGTCGGGAAGTAATTTCTTATGAATCTGAACAAACGTGTGCGTATGCATTAGTTGCTAAGTAAAGCAGCCACAGCGCAATTTACTGCAGACACCTCTGATGTTGTAACAAGCAGGGGATGCATTATTCAATCCTTTAAAATTATACAGGCCCAAGGCAAGATAGTTCTGGATGTGTAAAAATAATAATTACTATTTTCATCACTATCAGTCACCAATCAGTAGATTATGATTCAGAACCACAACATTTGTCAGTACAATGTTGGAATGCTGACTTGTATCCATACTTCTTCATGGCACCAAATTAATGTAAAACTGAATTATAGCACACCCATTTCAAAATAACTGAAGAATATGCACAGTTTTTAGAAGAAAGCCCACAAGCTGATTACATCTATTTTAGAACTTTTCAAAAACCTACTCTAGTGATGATAGGACCTTGTTTTATTTTACTATGGGAAGTTGGTAGTAGTTTTGACACCTTGGCTAGAACAACACAGAACTCTCTAAAAATAACATCTAGTATGATTTTCAGCAGCTAAAGGTGAACACAATACACCCACTCTCTACCACCACCTTCCCTTAGACTAGACCTATGGATATTTTACCTACTAATTCTCTGAGTCAACTGTAATACAAAGCCACTCATCATTCTCACAGGAATACATAAAAATTTTGCTAACCTTAGTCACAGGACTGAAAATTTTGTGATATTATCCTGATGATATCAGGATTTTACGAAAAAGATGTTACTGAAATGTATTAAAACAACAACAAAAATCACGTTTTTTTAAGGCAGACTGAGAAAAGTGTTCTAGACAGAAAATACTGAATAACTGAAGAGCAAACAGTTATTCAAACTGAAGTAATACAAGAAAGATGTAGGGGTTTAAGAGGGATGCTTCTGAAAGTTGGGATTAAAACATAGTTATGAAATTCTTCTCACTACAGGATTTGAAAAGTCCAACATATGCTGTTGCTCTCTACCCTTCATTAGAGTAACTCCATGATGCCTTAAATTTCAGAAGTTAATCAGCACTGACCATGTACATGGCACATAGGACAACTTCTGAAATATTTCAGCCCATATACCAGAGATGGGTTTTTTTTCAGGTACTCTCTATGCAAACCAGATATTCCTAACCCTTTATAAAGGCTGGGAGATGCTCTACACAAGTAAGCATTATTTTATCTGAAAGTAAGGATGTGGGGTTGTTTGGTTTTTAAAAGCGAATCCCCTACAGCATAGTGGTAATACCAGGTAAAATAGTATTTCCTTCTTATTTTAAACAGTGCTTTACACCCACTAAAATTAACATAGCGTACAAACCCCTACCTGTTGAAGGGATCTATTTCCTTTTAGTCCAACACAACTACCAGCACCATTTTGCTAGAACCATGGCCATAAGTCAGTCCCTTAAATTACCGAAATATAAGGTAGGGGAAACAGTTAGACTGCTTGATTCGAGAATAAATAAACGCTCATTCTCCATTAAGCCCAGCAACTCTATGTAAAGGCAAAACTCCATCATAAAGGATGAAAACTGCAAGTTTGCCCAGAAGTGAAAAATGGACAGAAAGGGGATTAAGCAAGCCCCTGATAAGAGATACTAGAACTAACCTGCTCCAAAATGTATCATCGTCCTGAAAGTTACTGAGTAACTATGATAATTCTATTCAATTATATTATGTGAGCAAAAGGAAGCTTGAAAAGACTTAAGAGCTTCTTTAAGTTTATGCACATTCCTCCACAATTTTGTGTTAAAACATTATCTTCTTTAGCTGTTTAAACAATCACATTATTTTTACATGTGGATCATACATGAGTTTCTGAAGATGCAGATGACTAAATACTGAACAATAGATTTTATCCTCTAACTTGTCAAGAGTTTTGGCTTCACACAGTTGCTGGATTTACTCAGAATCTACTGTCTTTTGCATGATCGTGTTTACAAAAATGCTGAAGCTGGGTCACTTCAGAGAACTTCCTACTTTCTACTTTCTAATTCAAAGTAATAGCCTGGAATAATTTTCACTTAGCATATCCTAAACAACTTACTTACACAGAACTGCAATTGTTTATGAAAATCTGGCCTTTCTTACAATCAGTAACAGTGTACATCTATACCCAGGATACCGAAAACATCTTCTAGTGCTCAGTATACATAATAAGCTTTCAATGAAATCTAAACTTAACTTTGAATTCTGGCTCCACTACCTTCTGATGCCACATTCAAGAATTAATGCAAGCCACTATAATACACTGGGAAATACCTATATGCATTTACCGATGTCAGTGCAGCTTTTCAACAGCTGTGGTTGTGCTGTACCACCACATACTATTTACATTGTGTTAACAAATTCTCTAAACCTAAGAGAAGCAAGTCTTCTTTTTTTTAAACCCATGCACTTCAAGTGGTTAAACCTTTTGGAGTTGGAGGCTGAGCATCCTATAGATTTTCCTTTTTCCTGAAACCACTGATGTTTTTGTTTAGACATAGTTAAAAAATACTCAAAACTGAAGTGAAGTCTTTGTTTAGGAAATACTACCATGCTGAATAAGACACTGGCTTGCTCAGAAGAATTAACTCCAATAATAGCATGGAATTAATGAAGTTGATCTCCTTTAAAATGATGCAAGCATTACTGAAAAGCTATGTGCTCATTTTTCATTTTAAACACATATTTGAGAGATACGGAATTTGTCTCAGACTGATTTCTTTTGTGATCTATTCCATATCCTTAGGCAACAGCAGTCATAGAATCATAGAATAGTTTCGGTTGGAAGGACGTCTAAAGGTCATCTAGTCCAACACCCCTGCCGTGGGCAGGGACATCTTCAACTAGATCAGGTTGCTCAGAGCCCCACCCAACCTGACCTTGAACATTTCCAGGGATGGGGCATCCACCACCTCTCTGGGCAACCTCTTCCAGTGTTTCACCACCCTCAGCGTAAAAAATTTCTTCCTTATATCTAGTCTAAATCTACCCCCCTTTAGTTTAAAGCCATTCCCCCTTGTCCTGTCGCAACAGGCCCTGCTCAAAAGTTTGCCGCCATCTTTTTTATAAGCCCCCTTGAAGTACTGGTAGGCTGCAATAAGGTCTCCCCAAAGCCTTCTCTTCTCTAGGCTGAACAACCCCAACTCTCTCAGCCTTTCTTCATAGGAGAGGTCTTCCATCCCCCTGATCATTTTCATGGCCCTCCTCTGGACCCGCTCCAGCAGGTCCATGTCTTTCTTATGCTGAGAGCTCCAGAGATGAATGCAGTCCTCCAGGTGGGGTCTCACCAGAGCAGAGTAGAGGGGCAGAATCACCTCCCTCGACCTGCTGGCCACACTTCTTTTGATGCGGCCCAGGATACGATTGGCCTTCTGGGCTGCGAGCGCACATTGCTGGCTCATGTCCAGCTTTTCATCCACCAGTACCCCCAAGTCCTTCTCGTCAGGGCTGCTCTCAATCCCTTCATCCCCCAGCCTGTATTGATACCGGGGGTTGCCCCGACCCAGGTGCAGGACCTTGCACTTGGCCTTGTTAAACCTCATGAGGTTCACACAGGCCCACTTCTCGAGCTTGTCCAGGTCCCTCTGGATGGCATCCCGTCCCTCTGGCATGTCGACCACACCACTCAGCTTGGTGTCACCTGCAAATTTGCTGAGGGTGCACTCGATCCCACTGTCTATGTCATTGAGGAAGATATTAAACAGTACTGGTCCCAATATGGACCCCTGTGGGACACCACTCGTCACCAGCCTCCATCTGGACATTGAGCCGTTGACCACTACCCTCTGGATGCGACCATCTAACCAATTCCTCACCCACCGGACAGTCCACCCATCAAATCCATACCTCTCCAGTTTAGAGAGAAGGATGTTGTGCGGGACCGTGTCAAAGGCCTTATAGAGGTCCAGATAGACGACATCTGTATCCCTTCCCGTGTCCACTGATTTAGTCACTCCATCAATGTCCTCTGACGAGTAACAAATCTTCCTGAATTTGAAACTGTCCCAAACCTCCAGACTATACCAATTTATAACAGTGTACTTAAAAATTGTTTCTCTGTTTTTCAGTGAAAGAAAGGAAGAATAATATACTAAACTGAATGGGGAGGAGAAATAGGAAAGGGAGAAGGAGGAAGGATAATAAAAAAGATTATTTCAAAAGAAAAAATAAAAGAAGGGGGGAAAAAAAAAGACTCTCATACCAAGGACCCCTTACATTGAGGTCCAACATTTCTCAAAGTAGTACATAAAATAAAAAACCATTCTGAAACCTACTAGCAATAGACCAGGAATACTTTCTGACAATACTTCCCCCCACCATTCATTACACATGTTCTTCTGTCCTCTTAGTTTAACAAATTGAAAGGCATGGGAACTATCTTTCTTTACTTTCTCTGTGCATAACTGTGTATGACAAGCAAGAGAGAAAGCAGAGAAATTTAAAATGATAGCACTGCAATTCAACCATAGTTATGCTTTGCACACAGGGAATCACACGCACTATATTAGCACATATAAATTGCTTTCTAAATACTGCATGTGCTTGTAGAATCAGAAATTTTTTATTTGGTATAACACCTTTTTGAGTCCCAAAACAATTTAGAATTAGTTAGGTATTTTCTTTACAGCATATAGTTTCATGATTGTGCACGTTGCCTGCCAAGTTACAGGACAAGGGTATTTTAATGCCGAGTTACAAATACTCTACAAAGCAATTTTTATAAAGAAAAGAGCAATTACTATAACAGGCCTTACTGCACTTGGTGATGCTATGAAATGGGACTGCTGAGAGCAATTGTTTTGGCTCCTAAAAACCTTCTAGTTTGAGTTTTATAGGAATTTTGATTCCTATAAATGATGATGACTAACTTAATAACCTATTTTGTAGTATGTCTGCAACCATTTGCTCAATTTATTTTTTTACAAGAATGCAAAACAGGTCAGAGACTGTAAACTAAATGGCACAGTACTAGATTTTCATTCCATACAATTAACTTACCATAATATCTCCCTTCAAAAGCTGGGCAGGGTCTATAGCAATGCAGATTCGGCTTTGATTTTCTGGCCCTACACTACTTAACAGGAGAGAAAAGAAAAATAAAATTTATGGTTTAAAGAAACAAAATACAAAAAAAGAAAAAAGACTATGTAATTCAGCAATTATGAAAAATAAAACCTGGATTCAAACATAAAGGAAAATGCTTACTACTTACTATATTCCAGATGTATAAACTGGTTGCATAGCCTGGTATAACTTCAGAAAAGGCCGGCAAGCTGGAAAGAAGTCAACAGAAAAGACGGTTTTGCAATTATTTTCCTTTATCTGAATATTACAACTAGGAAGCTTTATGCACATGCAGACTGTGGCACACAAGTGGCACAAAGTCGACTGTCAAAATATCCTTCAAAGCAAAATTGGCTTTGACAGATTCCTTTTCCCCCAAAAAGTATTTGATTGTATTTTATGAAAAAGTCACTTTTTCCTAATCTTCAGACTAGTTCTGAATTGAGGAGGAGGGAATTTTAAAGGATTCCGGTAAGGAAAGAAAGAGGGAACTCTTTGTTCCTTATTAAATGTCTGTCTGCCTTCCTTCCCACTTTTTCTGCAGGAAAACAAAATTATTAAGGGAAGAAAGAGAATGGCCAAAACAAAACAAGAAAAAACAAAACCAAACCCCAAAACAAAATAAAAAGCATTTTAAAAATTAAACAAAATATTTGATCTACAGTTTTGTTTCGCAACAAGTAAGTCCCTTAAATTTCTTAATACAACAAACAATACCGTGTCTTTATTGAAATAGTTATTTTACAAATAAAACCAGACTAAACACAATGACAATGAAGCATTGCAAATTCATGCTGATGACATTTCAAAAGACAGGTGCTATTTAACTCTCGGATGATAAAAATACAGAGTTATACTCCTTTACTGTGCTCTAGCACGTATCTTGGTTTAGCATTTTAATTTTAAAGCCACTTATACTAACAGGCCACCTTAGAAGCACACCATATCCAAATGGTTTTTCTACAGAAAATCCAATCTCAAAACAGAAAAGAGATTATACTTATGATTATGTTTATTTCCTAAACAAGGAGGAAATTACTGTGAAACCTGACCAGGTTCTCAACTCTTTTGCAGAGACTGGTACCACAACTGTTCAGAAACTAGGCAGACATGAATAGCATCAACATTTAACAAAGGACAAGAATTTTATTTCATCTGCTGTAATTTTTACTCTTAGGATATTTCTCTTCTCCTGGTTCTTTTATCGGGAATATTTGGACTGCTAGCAAGGAGCATGAACTCTACTTTGAGATTCATGCAGGCTTTCTAGAAAGCTCCAAAATAAAACAAGACTGTGAGCCTACACTTGGATAGGAAAAGTTAGGTAATTTACCTCCCCCAGCATCGAAGCTTGGGATGCCATGAAGGATAACATAGTGCAGGAAAAGAGGGGTTGCATTCATTTTCACAGATCCAGATAGAAGGCCACTTAAGAACTGCACATATCTAAAAATACAAAATTTATCTGAATTCAATAAAAACAGTAATGCAATCATATCAGGGAAATACATTCTTTACACATTAATATTTCTAGGCCATGGGTAACAAATAGCATTGTGACATTACACATAACTCCAAAAGAATAATCTTCACAAAACAGCACGAAAAGACAGTTTAATTTACCATTTTATTAAATCCATGGCTGTTACACTGCTATTGTTGATGTCTTCATTTCGGTTATTTACATCAATACTCTAAATAAGAAAGGAACTAGCAGAGATAGTAAAGTCAAACATTTTGGTATACATTTCTAGTTGCAACTGAAGGTCTCAATTGGCTTTCACAGCAGCATGACATGGGTCCCATTCCATCTACAGTGAAGCACACTGCATTAAAACAAGAGCAAGAAGTACCCTTGCTAGAAATCTTAGCATTAAAGCCAATGCAGGCAAATAACATCTTGAAAATGAGAAGCGATCTCATTCAGCACCAAACAGAGGAAAACTACCATAGCAACGTGAAAATCATTGTATTTCTGCTATTTAATACCTGGTTTGGTCACAAGCTCACGAACAAGTACATGCAAGCGAACATCACTGCAGTGTGTGTTAAACAAATTCCTCCTATCTCCTTAAATAACCAAGGGAAATCAGTCTCCTTTAATTTTTCTACTGGATTTGAGTCCCTGTTTCTTCCATGCCCATGACACAACCTTCATTCAACTTCACTCTCAGGAATGTACAGAAAAAAGAAAATCACCTCTTTTTCCCCCTTTACTCACAGATCTCTAACCGATCCCTTACTGCACGCTCCTGGTAACACAAGGACTAAAGATATCCTGCCCAGTGATGACAGCTTTACTACCCCAGAATGGGGGCTGTGGTGGTTTAAAATAGGTTTCATTTTATAGACACCTAGCAAAGTTCACTTTATTTTGAAATGTTAAGAAAAGACAACTTTGCTTTTTGGTTTCCTCCTTCAGTCTTTCTGAAAATATTTGGTACATCAAAAGCACAAATTTACAAATTGTCACACCTACGTGACAAAAAACAGTGTGGTAAAACATTTTGTCAGTGACCTCTCAGTCTGAATATTTTCTCTCTACCACTACCTGTTTTTAATTATTCCAAAAATTTGACTGAATTTTTGAACACCTTTCTCAAGGCAGTGCATTTAAGATGCTTATAGGCACTTTGGTTATTTTTGAGTAGCATGTTCAAAGACTTATCCTGAAGGTTTATGAGAAATTTTTAAATATGAAGCATCTGTATCTGCACTTCTTATTCAGGCAAACCTTCATCTGCTTATCTGAGAACAAGTATCCATTTTAAATATTGTCAGAATGGATTCAGAATAGGACATCTGGTCTATAGTTGCTTTTCTTGCCACTGTTACAGCATCCAACTAGCAGTGGGGAACAGCTAAGTGATATTTTCAGGACTGATGCACTTAATGGCCACAATTTATTTTTTTCTGGACAAAATCTAGCGGAGAAAAGGTTTCAAAATACAAATAATGGGTATATTTTCAAATTTTATCATTTTGATATTCATCTAAATTATACCTGTTTATACATCAACTGGATTTTAACAAGGACATTGTTAATTAATTATCCAAGAATGGTTTCAGAGAAAAAGCACATTAAAAAGGTGATTCAAGCCACTAACTGATCAAAATGGGATCAAAAAGGATTATAAAATTACCCAAAAATATTACAAAGTTGGTTTTCCTTTCTCTGCAATAGGATCAGTAGCCACTGCCAGGCCAGGCAAAGGTAGGAAAGGCCAGGTTCAGGAGGAGAATAGTTCTGACAAATGGTTTGGAGAACCTCCTCTGTTCTCATGGGGAGTGGCACTCCAAAGTACCTGTGTGCGCAGGTGTCTGGAAGACAGTAAGAGCAGCTCAAGTTCCGTACTGCTGAGCAAAGATGCTAATTCCACCAGTCAGGAGGTGAACTGAGTTTCTCTGAGACTTTCCTCCCTGCCCCCCAGAAGAATTAAGCAAGTGTCCTTGAAGAGAGTAGGAAAGCTAGATACCACCATTTACATCTATTTCATCTCTATCTTTAGGGCTCTCATACAGATCACCTGAGTCAGTAGCTACTGAAGCTTCCGTCAACATGGTTGTAAAAACTGCCCTGATGCACAATTCACAGAGGCTGCTGCGAGCGTCCCTGGCTCTCATGGAAATACGCCTGCTGCATAAGGCTTCTTGATGGGAAGATTAAGAACATCTATTTCCTTTTACTCTTACAGTTCACACTTCTCTATCTGGCAGGCACCACTCTCAAATCCTTATTATTAAAATGAAATACACCTACATGCATTGGAAAAAAAAAAAAAAAGAGGCCAGTAAACTTCTAGTTATGAAAAGTTTATTCCAAGTCTAATGGAATGCTATGTTACTATTTTTCAAATGAAAAAGAGCTATGCAGGTCACCAAATGGGTTCAAGAAGTAACGGAAAAGTTTTTCTTATTTAGAGATTAACAGAACCAAATGCCTTATGCTCGTCATTACTACTTATTTTTCTAGTTTAATTACTAGCAAAGCCTTATCCATTAAACAACTTCTAAAAAGCCTACTGTATAGGTGCTGATTAAGACCAAAACCAAAGATTAATTTGTAAATCAAATCCAGCTGATATTTTATGTTTCTAAAAGAAGATTCACCTATATCACAATTACTTGTCTAATGGATATCAATCTCTTTTGGTACTGAATCCTTCATTACCTCTTGTCAAAATGAGGTAAATAACAAACCCCAGAACTATTCATTTTCCAAACTGCTTACTTTGAGTCCTAACTCAACCTTATTCACGCAGACAGACTGAAAAGGTAAGACATCCAGATAGACAGAATGAATAATGCATGCTCTGACAAACATTTACTAGCATGGACATGGGGCAGACGCATAACCTGCAGATCCTCCAAACAAGTGGTAATAGGATCTTTATTGCACACTAATCAACACACATTCCATATACATCATTTATGCCACAGAAAAATGAGTTTATTATTATCTTGGAGCAATCAAGAAAATAGATTGTGACATCTCTTTTTGTTAACAAACAATACAGTAAGAACACATGTAGATAACTGTGGTACAAAAGGTCTTATCTATCTTGAGCTACGTGCAGGAACTGAAGGAGAGATCTCATCAATCAAGGAACATTAATATAAGATAAAATGCTGAGAGTTCAGGAATCACTGGAGGATCCTGTGGAAATAGCCTTCACGTAGCAGGAGAAGGAGTAAGGGATGGGGGCAGAAGATAACGACATTTCTTATTGGTATGAATTAAGAGACAAATTAAATACCTTCTTTGGGATGGCTGCATTAAAGCTGAAACTTTATCATCAAAGAATTTCTTCATAGCAAATCTGTCTAGAGCCTGATCAGCACTGTCAAAACAGAGACACAGATACCATGTTATTCCAGTTCAGGGTTATCTTGGAAATTCAGCAGGTTACTGCTTGAAATATGCCAAAATATTCGGAAGGAAAAAGAAAAGAAAGAAGCACCTAACTAGCAACTCTGGCACTTACAGGTCAGACAAGAATGTTGTTTCCACTGACACCTTGTCATTCCACACCTTAAAGCAGTTTCCTTCCTGAGGCAAAGCACCTACTGCCTTATTCAATTAACTGGACTGCATATTTCCAACGTGAATATGTTAAAGTCATAATGCAATAAACTTTAGCAAAGCCAAGCAGCTCAGGCTGCAAAAGAAGGATACTTGCCATAATTTCCTGAGAGTGCCACTGGGGAGTTCTCTCTGCGAAACACAGATTTATTCTCTTTTTAAAAAAGAAGCAGCAACATTATGGAGATGAAAACCACTGCCTAGCTCTGACTGTAGTACAGTACATGAGGTGCAAAGGGCTAGAGGATCATTTAAGCAGTCAAATAATTCATTCAGTCTTTTGTTTCCTGTGCCCTGAGCCACCAAGGGAGAGAATGTTTAAAATAAAAGTGTCAATCTTTGAAAAAGAAATGTTTTGCATCAGACAACCACAAACTCTTCAAACACACAATTAAGGAGCAACATATTCAGAAAAATACATTTTCTTCCATTCTCTATCCAGAATGGCTCTGATGTGGGTCTTCTGCATCTGTGTGGAGGAAGGCAAGAGGGTATAGAAAAAAGAAACAGAAGTGCCAAAAATCAGTAAGAATGCTGTTAATCACATATGCCAAGTAACATGCTATGCTGATTCTGTTGTATCTATATCAGATAAAAACAATGTGTCTCAACAGATGTAGTTAATTAACATCAGGATATAAAAAAAGCAGAAGTTTCAAAATAATTAGACTCTGGAATCTCAAATTTTAAATTCCACATCTGGTTCAACCTAAATGAGTTCCAAGGAAAAAAACTGTGCAAAGTATACATATGCATATCATGCTAAAAATGGAATTTATACCTTTTCCAAAAATTAATCAGAAGTTACCAATTGTCTTGATGGGGTGCTGTATCAGGCTGTAAAGTCATGCCTTTTCTTCATGGATGTTAAAGACTACATAGTGTGTGTTTCAAATATCCTTGACCCAAAAACTCTCTTCTTCACCCAACCCATCATACATCTTCATACAACTTCACCACACTACCACCCAGAATTTAGGCAACCCACTCGTAACTAGCCAAAGACTGCTAGCTAGTACTTTACTTGTTAAAACAGTTTAGCAACTACTACAGAAGAACTCTGTTTGCCCTCGTTAAATTTGACAGCACATTATTCCTTCCTAAATGAGAAAATCAGATATTTATAACATATAGCCAAAAGGGTTTTGCATCATAAGGCTTTTTCACTAAGCATAGATTTTTTGGGATGTGTCTGCAGACATTTAGGAACTTTATTTAGTGTGAACATCCTCAAAGTCTTCCACGTACCGTTTCTGACACAGCAGCTGGCACCCTCAGCAGCAGCACCTGCAGTAATTTCTGCTTCTGTGAGGTTGCCATGTACCATTTTGAAGAGTCTTGATAATGCTAGGGATATACAAATCCTAGCTGGGAAACTTCCCCAACCTCATTCTTACAGAGAAAAGTTAAGTTTTGGCTAGGAGCTGACAAATATCCAGAAATTTAAAGGAGGGCTTCCAAACTCACTCCTCCCCTGAAACCTCACTGGAGGAATCCTGAATTTGTTTAGGGTAAAAGATGACACCTTTTATCGCTGGGCTTTACAATCACAACCAGGTGGTGTTCTGTTACGGAATTACTAAAATGTATTTATAGCCGGGTACCACCTTTAAGGAAAAGATGCAACACTGAGATCACAACACAGTACTGTTCACAACACAGTACTGTACTACCCTCACTTGACAGATTTTGTCATACACAATATTTCTCAACAAAGTATTATAAAACTGTGGCAATCACTGTCCCAGTTACTACTTGAAGATAAATATTTTTATTTTGTCAGCACATATTGGTGTGTATAATGCACTTAATTTCTTAGTCTACAATTACCTGTTGATCAGGCTTACCAGAGTGAACACAGACTATTTTTCTGAGATGCTGGTTTTACTGAAATCCATGAGTAATTTGCCATCAGCCTATACTGATTCAGGAATTAATCCACGACAGTATTGGATCAAATCTATTACTGACAGACTGGTGTGAATTCAGAACTAAATTTGATTTAACCATGGCCTTTACAGTGCATTTTTATTTTAATGCATTTATATATGTATATATAAAAGAGACCAAGAGAAAACAATTTGATTTAAAACAAAACAAAAAACCCAAACCAAAATACATTTCATCTTTTTGAGACCATTTATCAAATTTTATCTTTGTTGACATAAACTGTCAATTGACATTTCGTAATCTGAGTACTCTAAAAGAAACAATTAAAGGCAAGTAATCAGACACCTATTGTTTGAACTGACTGCAAGATAAAGTCTAGATTATTTCTTAAACTGGATTCTGCACTTTGATCAGTGTCTAGGAATTCCCTATTCAAATATTGATTCCAGATTCTAATAACTGTTTTCCTTAAGTACTTTAGGAATAGTTTCTCACTGATTCAAAAGAGGCAACTTGATGGATGTGGCCAATAGATGGGTTTAATAGAATAAAGATGGTATCATTGTATAATAATGGTTTCTTGCACATTTCTTCATTCATCTCGAAAGACCCGTTAGAGAATTTTCCTGCAGAACCATTGAATATCTCAGATTAGAAGGGACCTTAGGGTGTCACCTAGTCCAACCGCCTGCTGAAAGCAGGACCACAAGAAAACTCTCTCATGAAAGCAGGCTATTTTAAGATATGCTCCAAGACTCTTTGAGAAGAAAACCGGACAAACCTTAACTGACAAACAGTAAGCTGACAAACAGTACTACAATTAAAAGGCATCTTTTTTTGATGTTTCCTTAATTGTAAAAAATACACAATATGCATTATTCACAACTTACCTTGCAGAAACATTGGTGAAGTGCATATATGATGATATGACTACGCCTATCCTTCCTTTTCCTCCCTGCATTAGGAAAAAGGAATGATAACCTATTTAATTTATTACATTATTGGGCATTATTTTATTTAAGACCCATACTAAACAAAACTTTAAGACAGGAGATTCAGAGAGTCCTTTTGCTCATGCATCTCCTGTGTTGTTGGAAAGGCGGTAATGATGGGCAGCAGCATGTCTGCCTTTGCAAGCTGGCTGGCAAGTGACATAAACACTAAGTAGGATTTCTATGTGCATTCCTGTCAAGTCTTACTGACTGAGGAAATTATTAAAAAAAAAAAAATCTTGACCGGTAGTAGAAACATTGTATCAACTATTCTAATTTTATATTACTTTTTCCAGTGATCATCCAAGACAAGTCTAGACAATGTTGCAATTTCTGGCATGAAATACTACAAAATACCTATTTTGGAAAGCATATGAGTTTCCGACAGGTTTGGGCATTTTTACCTCCCTAGCGCCTGAGATTTTTAACAACTACTATTTATTTTTCAATGGATAATTTTAAAAATGTTCCAAAATTTTATTAAATAATTTACATGACATAAACTCAGTACAATTTACCAAGCAGTAATTCTCACAGATTTCAAAACAATTTCAGTCTCTCAGTTGATACAAGTAGTTGTATCTATCTTCATGGTTGGAAACTTTAAAGTCATTACTGAAAGGCATTAATCAACAATATGCATTACCAATTTGAATATAAAATACCTAGGAATACAATGCTCCCTTTTATTTTGTCCCATGTATGGGTCATCCTTCTGGCTGCGGTCCTGCAACTTGTAAGAATTCAATAGTGTTTCATACAGTCACAGCATTCTGCCTGCAAGCAATTCAGGACTAGGGACTATACAAACTGACTCAAAGATAAGTTTTGGTCCTATTATCACCCTCACTCTATTCAGAGTAACATTTGCCAGTGATACAGAAAAGGATTTGCCTCGAGTGTCAGCAGCACAGCTACCAACTCAGTTCTGAATTCATTTTATCTGTATTTAATTAAGGCTTCTCTTTATTTCTCTTCATTGTAGCTTTGCTGTAAGGCACCACAATGATGCTGGCAGTTAGAACCTGTCAGGAGTACCCAGGAAGTACTTAATGCCCTCATTTCCTACGACCATACGACAGTCTAAAGGGATGAGCTGTGATATGTTGCCTATACTTCTCCCACAACAAAATCCGTGAATGTCACAGAACACGAAGAGCTGCTAAAGAATTTACTATTGAGCTGGAAAAACCTCAAGCTTCTAAATACGCTCACAGAAGTAGCACTGACCTCTGAAGGAAACGAACTAACATCACTGCATGCTATACCCAGAGCAGAGGCTAGAAACAGTTATCATAAAAGGCAATATATTAACAACCATGCAAAGTCAGTGGATTTAAGCTTACTTAAATCAACTGAAGATTTAGCACACTGTTTCCAACAGCGAAAACAGATCAAACTTCTTTTTTTATTTTTTAAAATGAGTAAGAATAAAGGACAAGGTTTTTGAAAATGAATACAAACTGACAGGCGACGTGTATACACAAAGCTCACTTACTCTGCAATGGATCACCACCACACGTTGAGGATCACTGTTCAGCCACGACTCCATAGCCTTGCAGATGGTGCATACCTTATCGAGAGGCGGAGCATGGAGATCAGGCCACCCCACATCCATAATCTGCAATTAAACAACTAATATTCACAAGAGACACCTTGACCCTAATACGACATATTAAAATCTGGCTTCAAATAACTGTGATGGTGAAGAGTCTCCACATTTTTGCCAACGCCAGATAATCATGTCATTCGAATGCCATGATGAAACTAAAATATGCTTACAGGTCTCTTAAGGGGAAGAAGGGGATTTGTTTGGGTTTTTTTAAGATACTAGTACTTTTATAAAAACAAACAAAAACACACCAACCACTCACAAGTACAACATTTCTAAAGATCTTCATTTCTCAAAGAATTTTCAATTAGAAATCCAGGTATTTTATAACAGTAAAATATTCAGAAGGTCAAAAATAGAACAAAGAATGTTAACTGGCCTGGTCCAGTATTTTGTGATTGTTTTTATTTAATTTGCAATTTATTTCCTTCATGTGCAACAGATTTGACATCTCAAAATTTTGTTCATATTTTCTATTCAACTTTAGTCACTATATAATACTGTTTACTCAATCTATTATTATTTTATGCATATTTAACCTTAACAAGACCAGTAACCATGAAAAACTTAAATCCTTCATAGAATCATAGAATCATTAAGGTTGGAAAGGACCTCTAAGATCACCAAGTCCAACCATCAACCCAACACCACCATGCCCACTAAACCGTGTCCCTAAGCGCCTCATCTACATGTCTTTTAAATACCTCCAGGGATGGTGACTCAACCACTTCCCTGGGCAGCCTGTT
>NW_008825560.1:492047-509728 GCF_000699105.1 Pygoscelis adeliae | reverse complement strand
CTGCTCCTGCGCCTTTAAGACTTCCTTCTTGAAGATCGTCCAGCCTTCCTGGACCCCTTTGCCCTTCAGGACCATCTCCCAAGGGACTCTCTCAACCAGCGTCCTGAACAGGCCAAAGTCCGCCCTCCGGAAGTCCATGGTTGCGGTTTTGCTGCCCCCCCTCTTTACTTCACCAAGAATTGAGAATTCTACCATTTCATGGTCGCTAAGCCCAAGACGGCCTCCGACCACCACATCTCCCACCAATCCTTCTCTGTTTGTAAACAGCAGGTCGAGCGAGGCACCTCCCCTTACTGATCACCTTCATGATCAATAAAGCATTCAAAAGGTCAAAATTACGAGTTCTTTTAATATTTTCCTCAGGTAGCATATATCCCTGTAAATCTACTGCTATAAATATACATCTGTGCTACTCTGGCCTTATAATAGCTGCTGAAGAGTACCTGCATATCATTTTTTACAACAAACCAATACAACAATCGGTGAGGAGCAACAAAAGACAGACTTCAGTAGCTCCCTTCCTTAAGTCTCTGTTGTGCAGAGAAGCAACTATGAAAAGATAGTACAAAAGGGAAGTCTACATCTGAACTGAGTTCACTAGCTTCAGCTATCGGACTGTACTTTACAGTATATAACCCCTAGTATCCTGTGACTGCACAAAGAAAGTATACTTGGAGTAAAATTTCTATCACTCAATAGGAATTTTTCAGTAGTCACAACGGGCTTCAGGTCCTGTGTGCAAAGCCTAAGAAAACAACAGGAACGGCTATGTAAAGCACAGACCTAACAGATACAAAACAGAACTTGGGAAAAAATAAAAAGGGATGCATGTGGGGTTTTTTATCATCTTCCAAAAGTTGTTCTCTTACTCTGTATATCAATGCTTGCATAGCTTCACGGCTTACCAGGCCATTTAAGTTGTATTTAACACTAGAAAGAGAGGTATGTTATGGAAGACAACCAATACCTTTGGGTTAAGCTTGGCAAGGTCATATCTCTTTTCAGAGAGGTTTAACACCTGTTCAGAAAGAAAGAAAAGAGTATCAACCATCAAGACTTTATAATTTATGTAGTAAATAGCTGTATTTGAAACACATGATAATTACAAGAAACTACAGTGGTAAGGCTTCAGGTTTGCCTACTGTTTTACTAAACTAAATTAACGTTTGAAGTCAGGTAGCGCTAGCAAATGTATTTTAGGTATTCAGTTATTATACAATGAAACTAAAGATGAAACTAAATGGACATTTTGAAAAAGGATAATTAAAATTCTGTTACATTTTATTTATTTCACATGGCTTTATTTTAGTCAGAGGTATACTGAGAGACCTGGGCACCACACAAAATAACTACACAGCATAAGAATTAACAAAGAAAAGTCGGGGGGGGGGTGGTACAGTCTTAAATATTTGAATTTGAGTGCCTGGCAAGAAAATATTGGTCTGGCAGAACTTCACAGAGAGGATATGGCATAGCTATTTTACTACAGCTTAGCCTATGAGGTCTTCCAACTCTTCTGTTAACCCATTAGACAGTAAGTTATCATACACTTAGCGCTTAATAAGGAACAGTTAAAGAAACTGCTAAATGAACATAAAAAAATAAAGCTGTGTATACAAGTATATCTGACTCTTTCATTAGGAAGTACTTTAAATCAGTATCAATCAATAACAAAAAGCTGAAAATATCAACACTCAACAACTGAAACAATGGTACTGAGGCAGATTCTCTTTCATAGTGTGGCTATTTCACATCACAATGAGTTAAGTATAGATGACATTCATAATCATTTAAAAAGTCTCATTACACTGCCAGAATGGGATAAACAGACCATAAATATGAGAAATAGTAAATATGAGAGATAAGTCCATTATACAGTTTATTACTATCCAAGGACAATTTAAGAACCCTTTTCTAAAGTGTATCATTCCATTTGGCATTAACCAGCACTCTCATCAGCAGTCTCAACAAAGAAGCCAAGAACTGGACAGGCTAAAGAAACTACATCATTTCACTTCTAGAAGCTGGTGCCTGTTGCTCACTGATGCAGTACTTATTTAAGTTGAATGTGCAACCCCATCACGGACACAGTGGAAGCAGGAAGACATTACGCCATCTTTAGGAAAAAATACACTTTTGAACAAGAAATTCATCCAGACAAAGAAGAAACCCCCAAATTAACAAGGTACCCAAGAAAACAGCTTCTATTTTAAGCTACATAACGTTCTGGAATCACATGATATTGACCATAAAGGGTATACACCACTTTCATTGACCTCAAACCCCAAAAGAAAACATGAAACATCTTTATATGATGAGGAACATGGTCTTTCTTCCAATATATTGTGTGCATTTTAAACAGATTACTGCTAAGAGCTAAATAGCAATCAAAAATTCATATGTGCACTGTTGGTATTATTTTGGATTAGGAAGATGTATCAACATTTACAATTAGGACTATAGTTATCCTTCCAGAAATACCAACTGTAATTTAACAGGAATGAAACCAGAACTGTCTTATACAAATGACTCACAAAAATTTCTGTAATTTTCTATCAGTCTTAATATTTGCAAAACAATTTAGTGGAGAGTTGTATTTCTCAGTACAGAATTCTTAAAACTAGTGTTAAAGCTATGTTAAGAGATCAATTACCTAAAATTTTCCACAGGAAAAAAAATGCCATTTGGTAAGAACTTTTTTTTATTCATCTTTCTTGTTGTATTTATATGTAAGATCAGTTTAAAATTCCTGTGTGTCAGGATACAGCCCTGTTCATGATGGGTATTTGTCACTGCTGCATCAGATGCCAAACTCAAAGGCACTTGTACCCAAGTCCCTGTCAAGCTATAGAGTAGAGATACTCCAGGAGTCCTATCAGCACAGAATAGAGACCAGAAGGTACAGGAACCAACATTTCATGTACAACAAAAAAACAAGAGGTCACAGAAGTCTTTGAAGAGAAGCATATGCTATAAATAGATGTCAGTGAAAGATTAACTGCATCCTTTTTAGCCCACTTTTGGCATATCCTAGGTCTACTTACTTATATTTTGGTACAAGAAAGAGGAGCATTAGCCTTTAGTTCTATGAAACTTAAATGATTTTGCCCTAAATTTTAAGACCTCATCTAAAGAATAAAAATGAAGTAAGATAAAACAAGTGGGGAAAAATAAACCCTTCCTCCTTATACACAGCAGAGAGGAAACATTCCCCTCCCCCTTCCCATATGATTTTATCCTGAACTGGGAAGTAACTTGTACTATGAAGATAATATTCTCTCACTCTGCTGAATGCTCAGCAACACCACAGAACAAAAATAAGGAGACCTTTTAGCTGGAGAAGACACCTTTATGAAGGTACTAAAGGGTCTTAGATTTGGTCTGCTCCTGAATCAGATGACCAGAAATACAAAAGCTCATGCTAAAGAACAGAAACAAATAGCATGTAGCTGGCAAGTTTGGAAAGTGAAAGATATACTGTGGTCATACGACACAAAGTACTGACTGAGAAACAATTCACCAGCCTACAGCCCGTTCCATTAAGGAAAACTGACTGGGAGAGCAGGCAGGCAAAACTCTTCTACCAGGTGGGACCAAACTTGCTTGCTGAAAACAGTGGCAGCCTTGAGTTAAGAGCGGGGCAAAGAGGAAGGTGGCCAAAACATGACATAAGCTAAAATTAACAAATAGTTCCAACTAGTAAAGCAACAGCACCACACAAGCATTACCATATCATTAACATACGCAAGACCAAGAAAATGCACAGCAGTTATATTAGTCTAACCTAGTAACAAATATGTATATGCTAAGACTGCAGTGTAACCACTGAAATCTTTTTATAAATGGTAGCACTGGGTTTGGGGTTTGTTTCACTTTTAAAAAAGAACCGACTATGAATTTAGACAACAGTATTTACTGTCAGATTCCTAATGCCTTTGACATAAATGAGTTACTGTTCATCAGCTGCTCTGTATGCCCCGATATAGATACCTCTCTAAACAATGAGCTAATTTAGAATAGTTTACTCCTTAAAAAACTTGATTACCTTTCAGTCACTGTGGATACAAAAATGTAACTGAAGCACACTAAAACAGCAGCCAACAGCAATAAGGTAACTTGCTCATTTATCACTGCTCTAAATCAACATCAAGAGGGCTGCTTTGACAACTGTAAGTAATAAACACTGCAATAAAGCCTGTTAGAGGCACTGAAAAAACCATACATATTTATCTATTTAAAACACCAAATCATTCAGTTTTAGGAAATGAGCATAAAATCAGACAAGTATACAGACAAGCTTATAATGGATTTTTTTTTTGTTAAAAGCTCAAAATATCTGAACAGTTGAGCATTACTCCTCCCCTACAAGTGCAAAGCATGGCAAACGTTTCAGTCAAAATAGCGTGACAAATACACTACTGATGAAGTTGATCAAAATGGTAACATAATGGTGAATTCATTTTTGCAAACTGAGTTTTTCAGTTGACGCAGCAATTGTGTCATTTAAACTGTTTTTTGCTTTCTGACAGATGTTTGCACTGTGTGTATTTTGAAAGTACTGGTGTAAAACAGCATTCACTTGGAATCAAGCCTTTGAATCTTGCAATAACATATGCATTCCTTTGTAACCAAGAGACAAATTTATTAGGGAATAAAAGGATGCTTCATTCTATCCTTTAAATCTCCTTACTTTGAAAGGTTTGGGTCTTCAAATAAACATTTGTTCCAGAAAGAATCTGTCAATGAAAATACGCTGCATGAAAGCAAACATATCAATGCACTGTTTCTTGGCCACTTTAAAAACTGTTTTTAAACAAATGTATTGTGGAATGTTTTCTCTCTCTCATTTCTTTCTTTTCTCTGTCTAATCCAGAGATTCTTAACTCCTGATTAATATAAAACAATAATAACTTAAGGACGAGAGGGAATGGCCTCAAGTTGCACCAAGGGAGGTTTCGATTGGATATTAGGAAAAATTTCATCACCGAAAGGGTTGTCAAGCATCGGAACAGGCTGCCCAGGGAAGTGGCTGAGTCACCATCCCTCGAGGTATTTAAAAGGTGTGTAGATGTGGCACTTAGGGACATGGTTTAGTGGTGGATGTGGTCATGTTAGGTTAACGGTTGGACTCTATGACCTTAAGGGTCTTTTCCAACCTAAATGATTCTATGATTCTATTCTATGATTGAAAAAGTCTTTTGCTATTTTTGACATAAAAGTTTGCTTCTTATAACAGCCAATTTCTAAAGCCTATCAACATTTAAAGAACAGGTTTTTACAACTCTACATGAATTTTGACACATCACTGGATTCTTCTGGAGTAACATCATCTTGAATTTTTCAACATAATGTGACTTCCCTCTTACTGACCAAGGCCACACACATACGAACAGAATAAATTGATGAAAGTACTACACAGATACTACAAAAATTCAGTTTTGGAAGTTTTTATCTGTTGGAGAAAAGTCACATTTCTTCTAGGAACCAAAGCCTTCTGGGAAGCTTTTTTTTTTCCCAGGACAACAAAGCAGAGAAAAATTTACTATAAGGTATTGACAGGCTTCCATCTCTCCATAAAGGACTCTGGTCTTAGATTGTCAAAGTATAATCCTCTACCGCTAAAGCAGATGAGAGATACTTAGGATTTTTTGTTCATCCTCTTCGTAACAAACTGAGACTCAAACACGCAACAATGCACTCACCCAATGCTTTGGGTGTATCATTACCTTCTCTGGCCTCACTATCAACTGTAGTGGCAACAGTTTAACATATATAAAAAACTGGAGTTAGAACAGATAGATAAGAAATGACAAATACTGATTTGTAGTATACGTTCTGCCAGCTGAGACCCTGACCCAATGAAAGAGTAAAACTGTTCTCATCAACTTCAGCAGAACTGCTCACTTGCATACGTTTTGGGGGGGGGGAGGCGGGGTTTTGGGGGGGGAGTTCTACTGCTATACATGTGCCTCTTGAGCAGACTGAAGGGGTCTTTGAAACACAAGAAACAAAAGATAGTTTAAAAATGAGCTCTCTGGATCTACAACCTGGCTGTGGTTTGCCAGATTACCTTGCAAATTTGCAGAAACATACTTAGAGCAGACAGCATCAAACTTTCTTTTGACCAAGCCAGCTGATTTCCAAAGTACTCATTAGAATATAAATAAACAAATAGAACAAAACTAAAACAAAATCAAAAAACCCCACAGATCCAAACTTTGCAGGAGAAACTGGCTGCAATCCCACCTAGAGAAAGGGCAGCCTAAACAAGACTTACCATATATCAGATTGTTGTAATACAAACAGTTATTTAGTGAGATTTAACTGGACTGAGACTACAAGCTTGTTTCGCAAATACCAAAACGCTGCTGTCACATGGGAAAGGCCACTGAGAACAGGTGAATTTGAACCAGTAAAGCTTTACGTACAGGTCACCTTCAAACTATTACCATCTTGTGCCTTACAAGCTGCCAGTGCCTGATGGAAGGGAAGCCAAGGGCAAGAAGGCGGCAGAGGACATCAGACCACATTACAAGTATTACAAGTGCATCTTGAGGACAACAGCTGCTTCATAATGCATCTATGACACCTCGGTTTGTGAGCAAAATGTAACGTATTTAAATTGTTACGTGGAATCTCTCCAGAAACTAATTTCCACCATGAGTCAAGTTCCACGCTTCTGAAGCCGTGGATTTGATTCTAATAGTTTACACACACTAACTAAAAAGATAGTAGAAGAAAAAAGTAAATAGAATATTGGCCTTGTTTTAAATTCACCTTCATAGAACAAGCTGAGACAATACATACCATAGGGTTTAGATGCACTAGCCAGAAAACAGCACAGGAGATTAACAGTTTGGGTCATCATTTTAAAAAAAAAAAAATTCTGCACACGGAGCTCATTATAGATTTGCTTACAACTTAATTTCCTACAGAGAACTAAACAGCAGGAAAAAAATGCACCTAAATCAAGTTAATGAGAAAGAGCTGGACAGAACACACGAACAGCAACCCTACTTTTAGATGTTGTTTCACAATATATAGTACAGACAGCCAAGACATGACGGTGAGAGACCATCAGATACCCAGCTGAGGACCCAGATGTAGCTGGCTGCTAGAAAAAAAGAACGCACTCCACATTGCAGGGTGTGTATCTTCTAAAAGCATGCTTTGGACAATAGAAAACAGTCAGTGCAGTCAGTGCAATTATTCTACAGCATTTGACTATATGCTATCACAATAAAGACTGCAGTGCCACAAGCAGAAAACTGTCTTTAGTACCTGTCCTTCCCTAACAGCTTAAAACACTACTGAAAATCTTGTTCTTGCTTGCAAAGCTGTAAAGGTGGACCAAAGAGGCTTTAGATGAGTGACTTCTAGTTTATAATGGTATATGTGGACCTACAAGTGGTATTCCTGCAGGACAGAAGATATATCACAAAAGACTGATTCTACACATACCAAGTAATTATCCCCATGTTTGGATTTGAGCATTCGGGTTACATCCTGTAGATTGTGGAGGTAAGTTTCCTCAGAACAGCTAGCAGGGAAGGATACAGCGATGATCCGCTCTGTGATGTAAGTGAGGTCAAGTTCATAGCCTTCCTCCATAATGTGATCAAAGTCTGCACTTCTGTGAAGAAATTAGATGTGGCCGTTAAGAGCAAAGCAACCAAGAACAAACATAGCGTATTAATGAGAAGAAACTGCAACTTGGACACATACAGTCAAGCATCTGATGTTTCCAATATTTTCATTACAATTACAACTTATTAAACGCCTACAGAGCTCAAATTATTCAGTTCAGTACACAAATGGAGTTAGCCAAACATAAAGAGTTCTTCACATCAAAACTATAGTGAAAAAATCTCTGCAAACAATAATGTAGAAAAGCAGTAAAATTAATACAAGCAACTTTGACAAACACTAGTGCAAAAAATTTGGGAATTAAATAGAAAACATGTAGGTACTTATACCTGCACAAATCTCTCTTTCTGTAGAATTCTGCAAATGCTTTATGAACTGGTAGATTCACCAGTGATCTATAAAACATTGCAGATAGATACCATCTTGAAATCTGCTCTGAGTAACACTGAAGTGAATCCAAAACCTGTCCCCAAACTGCAGTAGACACCAGTGTAACACAATTAATCTCACAGGTTAGTCTACAGATACTGTTTACTCTAATGTCTCCTTCTTTTCCAGGTTGAGGGCACAACCAGGCACCTTACCTTATCCTTCTTAATAGAATAATCAGAAGATTACAGTCATTAAGTTAAAACTAAGCTCAGCAAGTATGTCCAGTTGTTTTCTCAGACAGGGATTGTAAAAATGGTCCTTGCGTAGCAGGACATGTCTTGCAAAAGACTGAACTCACAGAAATCACAACCACAAATAACAAAACCTAAACCCACCACAGCATTATGTGACACTACTACAGAAAATATGAAAGAAATACTTGCCGTGATACTTTGTCACAACTGAAAGAGGAGTTCTTTGAAGCACTGCTGGAATTCTGGAACAAAGAAAGCAGAGCAGTCAATCCAGTATCTTCCTTGCTGCCACTGATGTCAGTGTTCCTGCCTTTTTTCCTCATTATGTCCAGCTGCGGAAAACTATACCAACAATAGGATAAGAGAGTATCACTGCCTTATGTTTTGACTGCAAACACTGTGGTTATGGCCAGGTTATGTCCAACTCTTCATACAGATTCACTACTACCTCTTCCAATTCACTACTGCCAGAGAAGGACTGGTTGTCTTTTGTGCTCTTCTTGGTAACTGCATTAAGATTAGAGAAAACAGTCAATCGACTTCTGAGAAGATGGAGCTTGAATTTCTGTATAAACCTGCAAAAGTAAGTTCCTCTCAAGTGATTCTCTTATGACAATATTGAAAAATAAACTCAATTTACTCCAGTATCAGAGTCCTGGGAGTTTGAATAGAAGCCTGAGCTGCAATAGTTTTGCTTTATGAGAATTTAGTGTGTGTCTTTTGTAGTTCCATTTGTTCAGTAATAGTAACTATGCATTAAGAAGAGTCAAAATGTTCTCCCCCATGAACCTTAGTAATAGAATTTTTCTCACCTAATTTTAGCTGTCTCAGAATTAAGCTCCAGTGTGATAGTCACCCAAGCTCTCTGTATGTAACGGAGAGAAACAGAGACATCTAGAGGAGGCAGTATCCCTTCCTTCCAGGATAGGATTTTAGAAAAAGACAGTTATTACTATACTAACATTAAATAAAAATAAATAAAAATATTTACTTTACATTTAGATATATCTTCTTATACAGAAAATCAGAAGTTCAATTTAATATCATGCATCAGTAACTCCATAAGAGAAAGAGTATTCACTCGTCTTCCTGCCCTGAATTTATACTTACTATACAGAAAAAAGGACAGAAAAACTTATTTAGATGAAGGGTAAGAGCTGGAAAGCTGATAAACCCTATCTATTTTGGCTACAAACATGACAAATATTCCCAAACCAAATAAATTGTGTTCTAATGGAAGAGGCCTTAGAACTTTCCATACAGTGACGCTGTATATCAAAATCTGGGAACAGCTAGGACACATACAAGCATGCAAGTGGCATGTTTCTTTCGAAAATTTCTGGAAATGAGCTGTTCTGGCAAGTTTTAAAGCACACCTGATGGTGTAAGGTGCGCCTCACCTAAGTGCTTGGTCCCAGTTCCACTAGTTCCTGTCTTCACTTAGACAACAGAAAATGAGGAAACTTCATGGTATTTTCAGCTTCTTTTTACTCAATCCTTTCTTAGGATTTTAAAGGCTGTAGATAATACATCACGGGTGCCAAAACAAGTAAATAACTAATAACTGAAATTCAAGACAAAGCTTTTAGCATATTTTGTTTTGTTTTTATAACTAGAAAGAAATTAGCGGAACATGCCTCTCCCTCCACTTCCTTGGTCTCTGTTGGCCACACAGATGTATCCATTGCTTAAGGAGTACTTCCACCATTTTTTAATAAATTTTATGACTAGACCTCCATGTAACCTGAATAATCACTCACCTAGTGGCTTCCTCTGGTAAGAAAATAAGTGATAAAATAATTCTCTATTGCACACTGTTGTAGCATATAAACTGGCATATAACCTAGTAGCATGCAGTGCATAAGCATATGAACAATAACATAATGCAAAACATTAGCAGAAAAAAACCCTGATAGTGAGATCTATATTTACTGTATGCATGCCGTGTCACCTACTGAAATACACAGTACTATATACGCTTTCCTGCTCTGTGTACAAAAATGGATAATCCTGACAACTTCCACAATTCAACAGCTGGTACAACTTAAAACTTAAATTACCAGTGTTGTTTGAAAACAGATCTTCTTCAAGTACCTATAATACAGTTTAAAAACTCTAGCTGATTGGTTGCACATATAAAAATATAAATATATCAGTTTAAAAGGACTGTTCTTCTGAAATCTCATCTGGGTATCACATTTCATTGCATGGTCTTGAATAGCTGCCATACTCTTCAGTCTGTCATTATGGGTACGCTTTTATACAAACTCTATACAAAATCAACAGAACCCTACCATCTTCAAAAGATACTCTGATTCAGACCATGAAACGTCCCATTGCCTATCTATGGTGCACCAAACTACTAAATTTTACTTAACCCTTCATAAGGTCAAGATCACCTTGTACATTATATGTTGAATACAGTCAATGACTTGTTGGCAAATGGACAAACAGTCAAGGACACACCTCCATTTTTCTGCATGTCCTCTAGATTATAGTCACTTCCTCCTCTCTTCTATGGTTTAATTATGTTGTAGCTAGCGATACATTATTTTTTCTTCAGTTTTTCTTTTTACTATTTGTTTTGTTTTCTAATTATCAATGACTACACCACTAACTTTTCCCCTCACAACTAAAATATTTAGCAAAATTCAGCAAAGATTTAATACATGACTTACTACAGAGGCAAAATGGTTACTGAAAAAGGTTTTTACAGGTTTGATGAAACACATATCATATATGCACACACGCATAAAACGTGTTCTCAGACACATGAAGAAGCTGTTACAGCATTTCTCACAACAGGCAATCTGTAAAGATGAGCCATATTTTACCATGCTTCTGACTGAATTCAAGTTTAATAGTCAATTAAAACCAATCTTGAACTTCTGTGACTGCCTCTCTTTTTTTCCCAACATTTGTGTGGTTTCAGGGTCATTTCACCGATAAGAAGGGATTCTTCTTCATTCTGGACCAAGTCATACACACCTACCAGCAGAATACGAGTTTCATCAAGCACAGGATTCAATAGCACAGGGCAGACTATCCATAAAGGCGAATCGTCTCCATCCAAGTAAAAAAAACCCACTATTTTCTGCCTTCCTGCACACTGGAGGGATAATGGCAAAACATTTGGCTAATCTTCCAAGATAGCAAACACCATCCGGCATCTCCCACGATGGACAATTACACAGAAAATCTTGCAAAACTAGATAGGACTTTCCTTTCCTGTCAACCAACAGCAGTAAGGAAGATGAAGGGGAACAAAAAATAATGGCTCAAAATGGGGTGTTTAATCACACCTGACTAAAAATTTAGAGTTGTTACTAGGATAGATCCAGTGGAACTAGCACTTGATTTGTTGCCAGTAGGACAGACCACCCTGAGATTTTTCTTCCTGGAGCTTCTCCCCACGATTCTTGTTCCCCTGCTTCCCTGGGACTGCCTGGCAATGCAGACAGTATAATCAGTCATTTGAGAAGCAGAGTTTTGAAAAAAGAAAACACCTCCCATTTACCTATTCATTCAGTTTTAAGGAATTATTATATCCCAAACAAACAGATCAATCCCAAACAATAACACATAAAAGTTATCCCTATGCAAACAAGCACAAAGAGCCTTTTGGTCAGACAAATTTAGCTGCAACTGTTGTATGAAAGCCAGCAGGGGGAAGCAATTGCTTCTCAAAAGACAATTGTCTCCTCTCTAGCCACAGAATGATATTAACAAGCAAATTGATTGCGTCCAAGATACTGCATCATTGCCCTTTTCCAGTGAAAACTCAAGCCATGCAACTCTTTCCTTTGACATCCTCCTTAGTGCGTCTTTTACCATCTTTGGCTCCTGCATCTAGTCCCGGGCACATTGCAGAGCTTGCTATCCCAACTTTCTGAAAAATGCAGTCCTCAGACAAGACCATCCCAGACTCCAGTGCAGCCTAGGTGTGATACAGAAGCTAAGAAACAGGCCCATATTTAATACTACATCATTTTCACCAGGTCACAACAGTCACTAGAAGGTAAGTTTCCCAGCACAGCCTGCTGTCAACAGAAGCATAGGAAGTGAGCAAGACAGCAATTAAAGCCCAGCTTGGACAAAACAGGCTTTTGAGATCAGTCCTGTTTATTCACCTTCCTCTGACACCAAAACGGGTGAGCCTGCTTATGGGTTGCCTGGTCTGCCTCAAATAGGAAGCTTGTGCTGTCCCAGGCAGCTGGCTGCATCTCATACCTTTACAATCTCTCTTCCAGTCTCTCCATAGCTTCAGAGCAAAAACATGACACAGGTATAATACAGGCCATCTCACACAGTGTGGCACTGAGGTGGCTTTGAGAGACCTTCTGCACTAGTCCGGAAACAGAAGGAATAAGAAATAACCTCTCTGCTAAGCCTGCATCCCCTCGCCTATGACAAAAGTATGCCTCTCACGGAAAGAAATAGGGACAATCAAGTAAAAAATAATGCCTGTGTAAAAAAAAAAACAAAAACCAAAACAACCGTATCTCTCAGCAAGATGATCATCCTCAACCTTTCCAATAACTGAATAAGGGAACTTGGGTCACAGCTAGCAGGCTTACACACTTCATAGGCTAAAGTCCTCTGTAGTAGAGCTTCAGAGACCAGAAAGATGACGGGAGGGACAAAGGGTAAAGGGAGATGAGTTTTGCCCCAGATAAATTAATTTGCATTTTGTCAGTACACTGACTTACTATCTTTTATATGACAGCTCTGGAAGAAAAAAAAAATCAAAAATCTAGTATGTAAACTGCTAGTTTCCAATACCAAAGTAAAACTAGACATGTAGGCCACACATGGGCTTAGAAATACCAGGTGGGATAATGACTTACCCCTTTTGAGATTAGAATCAAAGGCAGGCTAAGGAAGCCAAATGAAAAATCGTTCAGCAGCCCTTCCCAAGGCCCTGTTCCCGGCATTGAACTATAATATAATATCTGCTTAAAAGCGATCTCGGCAGAACATAAGAACTACTGGTTTCAAGGACCGGGTTGTTTGAAACAGCTGACACAGCTGTACATCAACTGTGTGCTCCTCCAAGGGACAGCACTACTGAAAACTCATGGCTCCAGGATCTGACATGTATTCACGCAGCTCATCTGTTTCTCTCCTGGGCTCCTTCTTGAATGGGAGCATTAACAAGTGTAAGGATCAATGAGTAGAAACTACAACTATCTGAAATGTAAATCAATGAGTAATCTGTGACCTAAAGGTATCAGGACTTATTTTGAAAGAATGACATGGATCTATTTGGGATGTAAATATTTTATTTGTGCCTATTTTTAACGTTGATAAAAGCATCAGAAAACTTGATTAGCTAATCTGTCATAAAATTACATGCATTTTTACACAGTTTTTAATTAGCTTATGAAACTTTTTTCCACATGACTGTTCACCATTCAAACAGCCACAAATAAGAATATGAATAGAGAGACTGATCAGCGGGAGACCTGAATGCATTTTAAACAAATTTGTGATGGTATTTTTATTCCCCAAGCCATGGATAGGAATCAGAAGAAATTCTCTAACCTATTCTAAAGCACAGTGTAACAGTTCTATATACTCCGGGGTACTGCAGAAAAGACAGAACAATGAACTACACTGATAGTTGGACTGCTCCACCATGATAATTCCTACTGACACAGTAGTTGTTTTTACAAGCTACAGTGAAACACATTTGGATGTCTTGGATGAGAACCAAAATTTGCATAATCTTTTGGCCTCTGGCTTTAGAATGATTCCTAATGTGGAAAACAAAGATTCATGCCTTGTGAATACAGATGTCTCTATGTTACTGCATATCTATTCTGGCAGTAAATATTAAAAAAATTAATAAAAAATCTTTTTTTGAATTGACCCTCTGCAGAAGAGATTTATCATTATTTCTACTGCAAACAGCTATTTGTTTGGCTGTACATTTTATTTTTGTTCTGTATACTGTGTTCTGTAAAAATAATGACATGTTCCCCTGTGTAGTTAACAGCAAGAGTCTAGACAGATGTGCCCCTTGCAAGTAGCAGCATCTACAGAAGTTATAAATCCCAGCTTGCTGTCTCCCTGCCAAAAACTACCCTGACTCTTAGCTGCTGGCAAAGCTGCTCCCACGATTCATCCTTATAACGCTTCAGGCAAAACAGGCCAGGCTCCCCTAAACAAGTTAACTGTAGGGCTTTGTAATCCAGCTCATCTTTATCAAGTCTGTCGGGCACTTGGATATGGAGTTCCACCTATCAATCTGCCAGGACAACAAGGAACTAACCGAGTTGAACAAGATCATCTTCCAACTCACTTAGATTCAGAAAAGCAGCCTGCTCAGCCTGAAAGTTCCTGGTACAGATGGGTCTTCTATCCATCCTTTTCTCTTCTTGTAAAAAATTGAAATTCGTAACAGAGAGTAGGCACATAGCAAATAGGGCTCTTTAGGAAAGAATACTGAATGCATGTAAAGTCCATATTGAAGTGAGAATGAGGCACAATTTATGTTTTACTTCATATAAAATTTTACAGATATACATATTCACATTTGGAAAACCATAGTATTTCTGAAGCCTTAGTTCTACAGTGTCTCAAGACTAGGAATTCACACCAAGCTTTGTGAGGCTAGCACCTAGCCCTAACCACTGCTGTGTAACACTGTCTGTTGCGCACACAGAACAGGAACACACGTGCCTGGGTGAGTTAGAGTCATGTCAACACTCTAATGACTGTGTTCCACTGCAAACCTATGGGGAAACTTACTATGGCTGTATTTAAGAATTACCATATTAGGTGTTAGGTAAGGAGTTTACCTCACCTGAACTAAAATAATACATGTGCTCGAGCTCCAGTTGTAGCATAGTTTCATAATTACTCCAGAGCTTTGAAACAGCTTCCTGAATGAATACTATCCACAGGTAATATAATAAGCACAACAGACACAGCAGAGTGTAAAGGTTTCTGCATTAATTTACACCTACCATGTTATATGAGGCTCTGTAGAAGTCCTGTACAGCATGACTCAGTAGCACCTAACGCAAAGTTCCTGCATGTAAGTGCTCTACTTCCTAACTCTGTAAAAAGATACAGTGATGTCCACAGTGGAATGAAAAAAGGTGGTGGCAGAGGGAAAGACTTCAGAAGTAGATCTCCTGAGTTTCTCTCTGACCTAGTTAAGATGCAAGAGATCAAAACTGAAGCAAACTTTCAATTTAGCACCCTATTAACTAACAGAAAGTTATGTGCATGCAATTCTTGGCTAGAAAGTGATAGAATCACTTCTTCCAGCCTTTAGTTGAAACAAGAAGCCTCGTTTATTTATTTTTAATATGTTAATATTAAGAATAAAATAAGATTCCAGTCCATAGGGGCATGAGGAAGCCCTCTAATCGTAAATAAATGCACTTCTGACTTCCTGATTAAGAAAGCGTTACCCATGCCTCAGAGCTATCCCAAACATTAGAATTAAGCTAACAAAATTTTGATTCTGACGCTACCTCAAATTCAAGCCAAACTCTCTTTGTTCATATTTACACAGCTTTCTGTAAAGCAGTAAGGGCTGACGCTACAAATATTCCATTAGCAGTCACACTGCTAGGAAAAAGCAAGAGAGCTTTTCTTTCCTGGTCCAAATGCCATGGAACAAGGTGCAAAGAAGAGAGAGGAAGGGAGAAGTAATTCCAGAGTCGAAAAAGGGTCAGGCAGGTTAAAGTAGTCTCTTCCAATTTAGTTAATAAACCAAAAGGAGAACAAGCGTGGCACAAGTTTAGAAGGAAGAGAAGGCAGGAAGACAAGGAACGCACCTCCCATTAGCACTACACAGATGGGATGTGTGCTGCAGACATGGGTCACAGAACCAGAGCTGCAAAAGCCTCATCCAGGCAATGGCTGCATCTAGCCCCACTGTCTGGAGACAGCACTTTCTTATGAATCCCCCAGCCTTGCAGCTTTACACCTCCTCTCTTTTCCAAACAGGAATAGGTGTTCCTACCACTGTGTTTCAGTTGGGAACTTTCTTCTATTTCCCAGTGAACCCCTGCCCCTCATCCATGTCACCCTTTGCTCCTGGGGTATTACTGGTCCACGGAAAGTACCTACGAAAACTTTAAGGAAGCTTGCTAATGGTCAAATAATAACCAATGCAAAATTAACAGGACAAAAGGCACTTTTTAACAGGAAAAAGCATTGCTTGCCATTAAAGCTGCCTTCAAAATGGCTGTGCATGAGCTACTACATATACAGAAAAAAAAACCCAAAATATATGACCTTGGCTTGTGTAATAAGCAAACAGCACAAACAGAAAACCCTCTGAAGTATTCAGATGTAACACTGAAGCTAAAATCTTCAACTAACAACAGAAAATGATCTGCAATTATTTTCCTCACAATGTATCTCATTATTGTGCTTCACATTTGTTACACCAGAAGCAGCTGTCAAAACCAATTATTCACATGCAGATAACTAAGAAGTTTGCTCTATTCTGATTTTTTTATTTTACTTGATTTGTCTAGTTAAAGGAAGAGTGAAGAGAGAAACAATCTTGTCACTAGACATTTTAGCTGGTTTCAACATAAAAAAAATTCTAAAAACTTAGAAATAATTATAATTTTACTGGAACAATGTGGGTAATAGCATGGATCCAACCACAGAGATGACCTCAGTTGTACAGAAACATTTATTGCCACCCCAAGTAAACAAACTATACTGCTAATACAAATGCAACCTCTGTGAAGGTCTCCTGCTTACATGGGTAACCAAGGATCAGAACTCTTCACACCCTGCATAGAGTGGCACCAGCAGAAGCCTGCAGCACTGAACCATGGACGACATTGCAAAACAAACGCAACGTGCACAAGACTTAACACTGTGAAATAGATGCTCATTTATTGCAACAGAGATCTGCTCTTGAATTGAACAATGAATCAGTGAAGACCATATGCATCTTACAAGTCCTTCCCTCTGCCCCTCTTTAAATGTTAACTTCATCTTTACAGTGGTGAATCAAATACCTGCATCACAGTTGCCTACTAACAGATAGTTAACTATAGGCATCTCCCATGATTTATTTAGAAATCAAAGAAACTTGGCATCTCTGATAAAAGGCAACTGCAAAGGACTTCAAAAAGTCTTTCCTTCTTTGTCTTACTTACTTCACAGAAATTGTGCTAAAAGTATACTCATAAGCGCTATCAGTAATGAAATGTGCAATACTTCGATTTGCAGAAATTTCTACATCACTTAGAAGACTGGGTTCTATTGCACTTCAATGCATTTATTTAATACTACTTGTACCAGTAGTACTACAGCAGCAATAATAATAAAGGGTTGGGAAGGTACATTTAATTTGTTCTGTAAGTAACATGGCACAGTAACTTGAACAAATAAAGGCTAACAGATTAACTGCATATTGACCACAAT
>NW_008825560.1:486266-492032 GCF_000699105.1 Pygoscelis adeliae | reverse complement strand
GCCTGCTGAAAAAAAAAAATCTCTTGAATTTCTGAACTCCTCTGAATACAATCAGTCTATGAAGATTTTAATACATCTCTTTACTTCTCCGCTGCTTGATTTAGAAACAAGGAACACAGAGTTCATTTCATTGTTCCTGGATAAACTTGGGGGGCGGGAAATCACTAATTATACTAATCAAAGGCTAATTTCACACACTACAGAAACCAAAGTGCGTGCTTTGAAAATGGCTAACAATGAACACTTTGTGAAGATGTAATAAAAATAAGCAGCCACAAACAGGAAAATAAAATCAGGCCAAGTAAAAGAAAAATAAATAAATAAATAAAACGGAATTACTTACAGTTCTGGTTACATGATTTTTAACAGCCTCAGAGTTATTAGCCTAAAAAAGGAGAGAAGTTAACAAAATTTACTTTAATTTTCCAGATAGTTTAACTGTATTCTAAGAAGTCCCCTCCTAATGCATACACACAACAAATAAAATAATAAATCATTCAGAAGTACACATACATTCTACAGTATTAATAACAAAACTATCTTTCAAACAGATATAGAAACAAATTGATTTTACATTATCATCCTGCATATTCAGGTCTTGTAAGTCAGCACTCAGCTACTGAGGGTGCTTACTACAAGTTACAATATACATGGAGTTGTATGCTGTTAACCATGTATTCCCTTTTCATTTTTTCCCAACCTCTCATTTTCTGCTTTTTCATGAGAACAGACACTTGCATAGGTATTGATAAAGTGAACTGCCTAGGATTTTCTTTAAGCACTGCATAAAATCTCTGTTCAAGGCTTTAAAACATTCTAAGTTGTATCTGTGGAGGTTTAAAATAAACCTTTTAAAAGAAATGAGCCGATCCATTACTATGAAAATCTAACATAAATTACCAGAAGCACAATCTTCCATCAGTACATGCTTTTTTATTGATGACTACAATCAGTATGAAATCAAGGTAATGTAATGGGGAAGTACAGTGATAAAACTTCGTAAAAAAAACCCCAAAATGTTTGCTTAAGACTTCAACAAAGTCAAGACTTGGCATTTCACAAGAGAATATACCCTAGATTAAGGGTTTTACCATTTGGAATTATAATGGGAGAATAACAGAAGTATTTCACCTTAAAAACACTCAAAACGAGAAAACTAAGTAACACTAGAACTAAGTCAGTGCTGCAGGTTAGGTAAAACTGCACCAAACTTCAGTGTTCCCCGCTCCGCAAGTCTGCAAAGAGTCCATTGTGCATAGAGTAATACCTAATGTTCAACTGCATAAAAATATTGCTTCAAAAGACAATTTCAAATTCTGTGCAAAAATCAACAAGGTTTTGCTCAGAAGACATTAAAGCTAAATTGTAGCAAGCGACATTGCTGCTGTAGCAACAGTGTTACCATTACAGCTAATACCCCATCTGCACGTTTACCCTGTGGAATGCAAAATCATTTCACAATCTGGAAAAACTTGCATGCAGATTTTATACAGAACAGGAATCACCGAAATATATCCACCACTGAAATATAGACACCCCTAGAACAAAACATAACAGCCACTGAAACAGCACTCTGCAACACTTTGCAAGAGTTTAGGATGTGAAGTGCAAACCTTATGCAAATTAAACTTAATATTTATCTTGTGCATTTAAAGCATAAACTAAAAGGGGCAGGAAAGGGACACGTAAAAATGCACAATGAAACATGGTTTTCCTCTTCATAATTTTCACTGGCCCACTACCACATATGGACTAAGTCACAGGTAAGAGATAACTGGTATTGAACCTTACTTATTTGGAGAGCACACCCAAAGGAGGGAAAAAGTCTCAGGAAACTGCTTTCTGATTCTGGGTAAACAACCAGACCATCTTAAAATGGCACAGACAGTAAAATGAAAACTCCGTTCTTCCTGTTGAATCGCTTTGACCAGAGATGGGTTCTCCTGCAACTTCAAGACTGCACAGTAACTTACACCTTGGAAAGTGTTAAAAAATAAAATAAAAGCTAAAGCAGCACACACACACAGAGGCACACAATGTTTGCCCAAACTAAGAATACCAGCGTCCGCCCAAGACAGATTATGGATACCCCAGCATACTTGCATGGCCATACATGCAGACATCAGTAATGATACTATTCTGGTTTCGGCAGGGATAGAGTTAATTTCCTTCCCAGTAGCTGGTACAGTGCTGTGTTTTGGATTTAGGGTGAGAACAATGTTGATGACACACCAATGTTTTAGTTGTTGCTAGGTAGCGCTTACACTAGTCAAGGGCTTTTCAGCTTCCCATGCTCTACCGACTGAGAAGGCTGGAGGTGCTCAAGAAGCTGGGAGGGGGCACAGCCAGGACACCTGACCCCAACTGGCCAAAGGGACATTCCATACCATGTGACGTCATGCTCAGTACATAAACTGGGGAAAGCTGGCTGGGGGGACCACTGCTCAGGGTCTGGCTGGGCATCGGTCAGCGAGTGCTGAGCAATTGCACTATGCATCACTTGCTTTGTATGTTATTCTTCTTTTTATTACTATTATTATTACTATTTTATTTCAATTATTAAACTGTTTTTATCTCAACCCACAAGTTTCCTCACTTTTACTCTTCTGATTCTCTCCCCCATCCCACTGGGATGGGGGGAGTGAGCGAGCGGCTGCGTGGTGCTCAGTTGCTGGCTGAGGTTAAACCACGACAGGTACACGTGAAAATTTTACTCCAAAGCCTGCTGTGGGAAAGATACCTTGAACTAGAGATACAACTTTATAACTGTCAACTCTTTTTTTGGTAGGTCACTGAAGTTCAGATACACTCTAGTTGCAAATCTTAACTGAAACAGAGTTATAGATTTTCAGATTGTAAATTATAATAGCAACACCTTGCTTAATTCAATGAACCCACACACAATTTACCAGGGCATATATCCTACACTAACCATAATCCTTATGATGAGAGATTGGCTCACAGTTAACCCTTGAGAATAGGCTTTGAGGTTTTTTTATTTTTTGTTTAAAAATTTGACTTAGCTTGTCAGCTATCAAATCTCCAGAGTGTTAAACATACAAACCTGTCAGTCAGAAGAACTAACGTATAGACTGACCAGTGCTATTAATTCAACCCAGAAACCCTAAACTGATTGAAACTTCAAAGTTGTTCTCAGCAGATTAAAGGTGATATATAGGACAGACACCTTTATCACTTCAGGGGAGACCTCATCGCTCTCTACAACTACCTGAAAGGAGGTTGTAGCGAGGTGGGTGTTGGTCTCTTCTCCCAAGTAACTGGCGATAGGACGAGAGAAAATGGCCTCAAGTTGCGCCAGGGGAGGTTTAGATTGGACGTGAGGAAAAATGTCTTTACTGAAAGAGTGGTTAAACATTGGAACAGCCTGCCCAGGGAAGTGGTTGAGTCACCATCCCTGGAGGTATTTAAAAGACATGTAGATGAGGCGCTTAGGGACACGGTTTAGTGAGCATGGTGGAGTTGGGTTGATGGTTGGACTCAATGATCTTAGAGGTCTTTTCCAAACCTTAATGATTCTATGATTCTATAACCTTAGTTACCACTATTTCACAGACTTAGGATACTCACTGCTACTTAGCAGAAATAAACAGACGCATATAAGAAAAGGCAAAACACACAAATACAGTTTTTGGATTCACTTGGGGGTCCCTGTACAAAGACACTTCATGGGCTCGATAAGCAGAGCGCTTGGGAAAATGCGCTGCCTGTTTCGCTCTTTGCCAGAAAGTTCATACACAAGCTGAACTCAGCACCTACCCTTCCAGAACAACTAAGCAGGCTATTTATGTTATTGCATATAAAATAGATACATAAATGACGTTTACAGCTAATGTTTGCCAGTTCAAAGGGATTTTTTCCTTGTACTGTTCAGTTTAGCACTGGATTGGTGTAGTCTGAAAGTTTTCTAGGATAACTAGTAGAGGGAACATGGAATAAGCAGCAAGAATATCCTCTTCTCCTCTTTCTTTTTTAGTATTTTGAATTTGCTCTCCAGCTTGTCAAGCCCCTGCTGAAATGCCTCATATTCTCTCACTCTGCTAGAAACAACAGCTCTCTCCACCTTACTACAGAGAGGAAACAGAGAGAGCTAGAAGCAAAGGGCTTGACATAACCATCTCAGCTAGCAGGATCACACTGTTGCCTTTTTCTTCTGACTTAAGGGGAAGAGTGCTGAAATGAGTTGTGGTGAAAAAAACATCTCAGGTAAATATATGTTTTTTTATATACATGTATATGTATGTGTGTATACACAGACATATATACACACACATATATACACACACATGCACACAGTAAGCAGATACCCAGAATCTAGCCCCTTTCTTTCAAAACTGGTCCACCTAAGGATGTACACTCAAGTCTCCATACATTCCCTGCACAGCTTTAAAATGGTTGCCCCCAAGCCAAATACTGCTACTCCTGCTGCCTATTCATCAACTCTAAGATTACAGTTACAAATAAAACTCTTCAGTGGTGTCCTGGTTTCGGCAGGGATAGAGAATTTCCTTCCCAGTAGCTGGTACAGTGCTGTGTTTTGGATTTAGCATGAGAACAATGTTGATAACACACCGATGTTTTAGTTGTTGCTAAATAGTGCTTACACTAGGTCAAGGACTTTTCAGCTTCCCATACTCTACTGACTGAGAAGGCTGGAAGTGCTCAAGAAGCTGGGAGGGGGCACAGCCAGGACAGCTGACCCAAACTGGCCAACGGGATATTCCATACCATGTGACGTCATGCTCAGTACATAAACTGGGGGAAAGCTGGCCAGGGGGGGCCGCTGCTCAGGGTCTGGCTGGGCATTGGTCGGCGGGTGGTGAGATCGTGGTGAATTGCATTGTGCATCACTTGCTTTGTATATTATCATTATTATTACTATTTTATTTCAATTATTAAACCATTTTTATCTCAACCCACGAGTTTTCTCACTTCTACTCTTCCAATTCTCTCCCCCATCCCACCCGGGGGAGGGGAGTGAGCGAGTCAGCTGAGTTGCCGACTGAGGTTAAACCACGACAGTCCTTTTTGGTGCCCAACGTGGGGCTCGAAGCGTTTGAGATAATAACAGATTAACCAGAGCACATTATGGAATTTATATCTGTTAACAGTTGTGGGTCACAACGTTGGTTCATCTGTTCTCGATATTGGTTTGTCTAATCTGCATCATGCTCTTTTTTTTGCTGTACACATTAGAGACTGGTGTTGGTTTTTGCAGTTTGCTGTGGTCTGCAGCGATTAGTGATGTTTTGCCTGGGAGGTTTATTATTAAAACACTGACCTTGAGCTTAATTTGGTATTTCAGCTTTGTACTGAAGCCATTACTGTACTTCGGGTACCACTTCGTGGAGACAATTAGCAATTACAGTCCTTCCTCTGAGAGTTTTTTTACGGAGGAAATACAGAATGGCAGTGTCGCTACCTTCTATGATGTTTCCTCCTTCATTACAGTAACTTTTCAGTATTTTGAACAGCCTTGGGTAGTTAAGATACTTCTATTTGTACTTCTTGGGAATATTGTTTCGGTTTTGTCTAAAGTTGGTAAGCAATTTAAGAACATCATCCAGAGATCTGCCCCAAGGCTGAATAGTTATGAGTGGCAGGGTGTGTGGGACAAGATGGGCAAGTACCTAGGCCAATGGGCACCCCCAGTGTTTTAGAACTTCACCCCTGAGCAAATGCAGAATCCTGAAAAATTAGTAGAATATTTGGAAAAAGTATGCTGTCACCCTGGCAACTCCAGAGAGA
>NW_008825560.1:438746-481936 GCF_000699105.1 Pygoscelis adeliae | reverse complement strand
AGGGATGGCCCATAGACTAAGGGAATGATATCTGTGTGTATGTATATACACATACACACCATATATATATAAAAACAGGAAAAGGAGTGGTGATTAATGGAAATGTATTGGGAAGTGGGGGACCTGGGCATGACATAGATGGTATAGCATAAGGGGTGGATACTGTCCTGGTTTTGGCAGGGATAGAGTTAATTTCCTTCCTAGTAGCTGGTACAGTGCTGTGTTTTGGATTTAGGGTGAGAACAATGTTGATAACACACCGATGTTTTAGTTGTTGCTAAATAGTGCTTACACTAGTCAAGGACTTTTCAGCTTCCCATGCTCTACCGACTGAGAAGGCTGGAGGTGCTCAAGAAGCTGGGAGGGGGCACAGCCAGGACAGCTGACCCAAACTGGCCAAAGGGATATTCCATACCATGTGACATCATGCTCAGTACATAAACTGGGGGAAGCTGGCCGGGGGGGGCCGCTGCTCAGGAACTGGCTGGGCATCAGTTGGTGGGTGGTGAGCAATTGCACTATGCATCACTTGCTTTGTATATTCTTCTTCTTTTTATTACTATTATTATTATCATCATTTTATTTCAATTATTAAACTGTTTTTATCTCAACCCACAAGTTTCCTCACTTTTACTCTTCTGATTCTCTCCCCCATCCCACCGGGGGCGGGGGGAGTGAGCGAGCGGCTGTGTGGTGCTCAGTTGCCGACTGAGGTTAAACCATGACAAGTGGCTAACTACTGTGGTACACTCATTTGAGATGTGGAAGGTCCAGCTTCAAGTCTCTGACTGGACACAAATGAAGGGGGGCTTTGAAAGTATATTCTAATATCCAAGCTAAAGATCTTAATCAAGACTATAAGCCACATTAAGATGGAAGAGCTACATCTCAAATTTCTAAAGGTTTTATTGAAAGCTTGATGTTTCTTCTTGAAACTTCATCATTACTTTCTACATTGGCATGGGGTGACCACTCTGAAACATAGCTGTGCCAATTATCAATCTTCCTTTCTTTAAAAGTCCTAAAAGAGAAAAAGGAAAAGAGATGGCAAAGAAGCCAGGCTGACATAAGTCTATGGGACACCCAGGTGAAAAAAGTAAAGCGAAAGAAAAAAATTCTAACTGGAACAGCCAAAATTACTGATCTTACAAACTCCGTAACAAAACTGTTAAAGTCCTCCCCTCCCTCCTTCCCTACTTCTTCAGGGACATCAATCCTATTTGCTTTATGCCTGCTGTTCCCAGAATTCTCTCCTACTCCTCTCTCCCAGTTGGAAGACACACTGCCGTAGGCAAGAGACCTGTTACCTCACATGGAAATCACCACTACATGTTACAATATCTCATAACATCTCATTTTTGGGGTGTTTTTTCCTAATGCTACCTGTAAAAGGAACAGAAATGGTACTATTCTCCACGGAGAAACTGTGACCTATATTAAGAGAATGACTTTCCCAGTGTAAAAGTAGAAACCAGAGACAATAGGAGATCAGATGCCTCTTATATCTCATCAGCCTCATGTGCAGCAGGGGTTATAGTTTGACCCAATGTAACGTACTGAACACTGTGATGAGAGTATATTATAGCTAATGTGTATTACTTGTGCACCTCACCAATCATCGCATTTCAAGAATATCAAACACAGCAAAACATTCTTGTCCGCACCCTCCCATAAAGCCAGTTCAAATTAAATTAGAGTCACATGGTTAGAAATAAAGCCCACTTTGCTGTGGAACACGGAAAAATCGTTCAAAAAAAATTGTCCCACCTCCCCCCCCACCATCACAGAAGAAAACCATCACAGATTCCTGCCAATAGCTCCCTAAAAAAGCCTCTCTGAAGGAAAAATAAAACCATTAAAGCAAAAGATAAAATGACACTGCTACTTAAAAAAATAAAGTTATATTCCTTTTAGTAATTACAAACAAGGAACACACATCAGCCCTTAAATGTATGCCACAGGAGATGCTCTACCCGCTTTGTTCATTCAAGATACACAGTTTCTTCACCTTTGTTAATGTTTCGCTGATCAGTAGAGCTATCTTGCCCTGAAAGCTTCTTATCTGGACTCCACTCTAAAGACACCCAAAAAACAATGAACTTCAGCTTCCCTCCCTTCCCCAAATCTACCAGGTAGTGCCATGACATTTCTCCAAGAAACAGACTCGAGCTTCAACCTCTCTCACTCCAGCATTTAATGACATTAAGTAAGAAGAATCAAAAGCAAGTTCGTACATAACACTTCTGCCACACACACTTTGTTACTTATATGCAAGTACTACATTTTTGAGCCAGTGTGGAAAACATTAACCTAAAGCAAATTAAACTAGTATGATTTCTGACATGACAGTGAACTAAAATTGAATGGGATGCTAGGGACTGAAGATTAGTTAAGCAATGAGCAAACATGATCCACCATTATACAATAGTCAGACGAAACATCAGAATTTAACCTAAGGAATCACATTTGCTTCACAGTTCTGTCTGAAGAGAGGGCTCCACATGGATACCTGTGCTTATTACAATGAATACTGACTGTAAGAAAAGTTGATTTTTAAATTAACTTTAAAGGATTTGTCTTTTCCTTTTGAAAGACAGGTGGCAGTCCTCCATGACACTAATACTTAGTGCTACAGTAATTTTTTTTTTTTTTTTTTTTTAAATGTTTGGCTGGCAGACACTTTATAGAGATGGGACTGGTACTATTCTTTCCTTTTACACATTCCATTGTCAAGAAAGCATTTTCAACGACTAACTAAAAGCATGTTCGCAAGGGACATAAAATCTGTCACTCTTGGGATAAGCTACGAAAGAATAGAAAATTATTCAGAAAAGCGGAAAAAACCTACCCTGGAGTATTTCCCTTTTCCAGTGTGAGCTGTCAAGCAAAATCTATGCAAGTCCGTTTGCTTTACTGAACAGTAAAGTCAAACATATGTGAAAAGTTTCTATGCCAACTGAAAACTAATGATATTGAGGAGTCTGAAACATGGATAATTTCCCTTTAGCTAAAAGGAAGCTGGGAAGGCAGAAAGAAGCACACTATACCTTGCAAGAACATCACGCTGCTGGATTTATCTGCTATAGCAAATAGTGTCACATTTCTGAAAAGCAGATGCCTCTGCCCCATAACAGTACCATACTCAGTGGAAAGGTTAGGAGTCAACTTGGAGAAAATAAACAAATAAGCAGGCAAACCTGGCTCTAGAAACCACCAAACCTTTCCCTCTCGTTGATCCCCTATTCCTGCAGATTGTTTTTGTTCAAAGAAAGCCTGATTTTCATTTCATTTTGGATGAACACCAGGGACTGAACACAGTGCATTGTAGCAAATCTTCATATTTAAACTTCTATTAAATCTTGTAATTCTCTAATATTCCTAGAAACAACATGAGCCCTCCCTCCTGGTAAATACAATGACTGGCTTTTGAATTTAGTATACAATGCACAGCTCAATTCAGGATCACTACATTTCATTAATTTGGGGGAGTCCATATTCACGCAGTTTGATTCTCTGTTCCCTTTATGGCTAAGTCAGAGACATTTATGAACAAGGCACTGACTGCACTTTAAAATAGCATTTTTGAACCTCTACTCTGCAGACCTGTGGGGTCCATGGCCTTACTCTGGTAAGCACCTGGAACATACAAACAAAACCCAAAACCAAAAAACAAACCCCATAGAAATGCATTATATAGAGGCCCATATCAACCCCCTTCTGGGGATCCGCAAATCCAAAAAAAGTTTGAAAACTAATTGTGTCAAGTGTTTCTATTCAGGTAGCAGCTCACAGGTTTTGTCAAGAAGGTGTCTCATCAGCCTGTGCTTCTGCTATCTACAGCACTGGGAGAATGTGGCACAAACAAACCAAGAAATGAAGAAAAGTAGAAATATTATTGGTTGATGAATCTGGAAAAAATGAAAGGAAGGAAAAAGCACAGCTCAAAATTTAATAAAGCAAAACTGAATAGCAAGAAAGAGCTAGCTTTAAAAAAAAAGTTTCAAGGCACTTTTGCTTCCTCATCAGTTCAGGAAAGTTCTATGAACCAGAAGTGGAGAAACATCATCTCCATAAAGGTTTCTCCAAAGCCCACAGACTTCTTCACATGGAGACATGGGCACTATGGTTCTGGACGGTGACAAAGCAGGAACCGAAAAGGCAAATATAAACCTCCACTGGATAACCCCACCATTTGCAAACTAGAGAACACCAAAGCCCTGTTGCATTTCCCTTCCCATGATGTGCATTCACATTCACGAGACAGGCAGCTACAGCCTGCAGCACTCCCTGGCACAACTGCTCTGTTGAGACTGAGGAAAGAAGGCAGGAAAGATCGTAGCAATGGGGACATCTGGTAGGCTTTTGTGTGCCCTTTACCTCCACATGCTTGCTATGTGCATGTAATGCTTGCTTTGTATGCATCTTACAGGTCCTGTGAGCTAAAGTTTGGATGTGGCAAACAGGGAAAAAAGTAAGTCCCTGTAAATAACAGTTGGGTATTTTCCTAGTTTTCCATAAGATTTCCATGCTACTGCTTGACAGACAAAAGAAAAAAGGAAAACCCAGAAACGAATTAGCCATAAGTCACATAAATTTATTACAAATCAAACCCACTTGATGCAATTTTCCAGCAAAGCTTTTACTGATTTAAGTCGGAAACCAAAATCGTAGCTGGCAGAGCGAAATCGTTGCATATGTCAGTTCCTAATTCAGTTTAGTCACTGTCACCATACTCCAGGGCATTCAGAGGTCATACCTGATTAACCCAAGTTAACAATCTTACATCTTCTAGTACTGAGGCCCCACTTAAAATGAAATTGGAGAATGCAATCCTTCATCTACATGCTCAGTCCTTCCCAACAGCACAAGCAGTAATTCAGTCTCAGATTTCTCAAAAAATCTCTTGCAGGCTTACATTAAAAACAGATGGACTGTGCTCCATGGGAACAACAGACCGCCTCACATTTTTTTCTGGGAAGATGTGTTTAAAAAGTAAATGAAGGCAGTAAGGATAAAAATATATGTTGTCGTTATCTACTGACCTTTCTCGGCCAAAGCATCTGGGGAGGATTGAATTCACCAGGCACCATGGAAAAAAGCAACAGGAGGGTTTTTTGCTAAAAAGGACTAATTTTCTTTCAAACACTGTTAGAGTACTGAGTTTTCCTAAGGTTTTCTGCTCTCTTCCTCTCCCCATATATACTGAGTTTTTGTTTTTCTTTGTATCATAATACATTTTCGCAAAAATTAATTTAGTTTCTTTTGAGAAAATGCTGGCACTAGGTTGGATACACGAAGGTATGTGTTAACTACCATAGATTTCAAGTTAAAATGAGATATGCAATTAGGATAAGGCCTTTGTGACTCCACCACTTGTTTCTTCATCAATTTTTTCAAGGTATTCTCCCACTCCTTTGAAAAAACAAATGACCCCCCCAACCCAAAAAAAAAAAAACCACAAAAACCCACCTTCGCAAAAAAAAAAACTTTTCTCCAACAATTAGTTTTATTCTGTTTCCCTCCTCTTTTGAGACAGGTCAGAGCACAGTCTGACTCACCATTCAAAATCAGGTTTTTGGTTTGTTAGGAGGGGCCTGAATGTGAGTCTCTTTGATTTTTCTCTTCACAAGCAGAAAAGAGGCTTGCATACTTAAGGAAAACAGTTAAGCAAAAAAAAAAAAAAAAGCAGAACCACTGCCACCCCCACCCCCCCAATTTCTATCAAAATTATTAAACTTCCACCCGAGACTTAGCAAAATAGCTAAACAAACTTCAGTTTGAAGTGATGTTACAATAAAACATAAGTAGCTGGGTAAGAGTCCACTTAATCTTTCCGCATTATAACAGCTGGTTATGAAATGTGATGTTTAAATGGTAGCACTATGGTAAGCAGAATTCTTTGGTAGAGGGGAAAAAAGTAGAGGGGGGAAAAAGTAGAGGGGGAAAAAGAAGAAAGGTTATAAAGCTTAAATCAGAAATTTCTCTGGTAGAGATCACTACTTAACCATGCCTTAAAACTGACAAATCATGCAGTGATAAGGACTATTCAACCAATGGAGTAATTTTAAGATAAGAATCCATGTATGCTAAGAGGTTCGGGCCTTCATGCCACATTTCATTACTGCAAGACTTTTGGCGGGATATGTGAGGGGCCTCTGAGGAATTAAGGTTTCATTTCCTTTATTCTTTTCAAAGATACGCTATCATGAAGGATGGAAAAAAAAAAAATTCAGTGAAGGAGACAAACTTACTGCCCTCTTGAAGCATCTTAAACTGTCCTAGAATACTTCCTAGAATCTAAAAATTACCTCAAAAATAATATCCTTCCATTGGCTTTCGTTTTATTTTTATCTTTTTAAAGAAATAGATAAAGTGAAAAGTATTTGGAGCTTTAAGGTTAGGGCCTAAACATCATCTTTTTGCAGCACTAGAGAAAAAGACTTCTTTAAGAAAAATGTGTGTACTTGTTAGCAAATTTTTTTTTAATTAAAAGTGTTGATTTAAAAAAATAAGATCAACTGAGTAATTGTCAATCTTTCAAAATAAGATCCAACAATTCCAGAAAATGCTGTTTAAACAGACTTGCCATCTTTGATTTTTATCAAATTTTAGGAGAACTGTTACATAGGCTAAGTCAACTCTTAGATAAAAAAAAAACAGTGACCATGGCACGTTTTTTCCCTTTTTTTTTTTTCTTTTTTAAAATCTTTGGGTCATGCTATACATCTCTGCAATGAAAGTCCATTGCCACAAATAACCCATTGCCTCTTCATGAAATAAAATTAAGTGCACCAGAATAGGTCATCTTTGCTAAACATTTGACTTGAATTAGCAGAGCTGGACTAATATCATCCCCCTTTCTCCGGTCAGAGGAATGTGCATGACAACATGAAGTAAGTAGTATCAGAACACTTAACAGCAGCTGGTTTATATTTTAGCACCTGAAACTCCTAACAGCTGCATTGGGTTGATATATGAGGGTCCTGATGTCATTACAAAGCTTCAAGATACATGGCTCATGAGAAATGGGAAGAAAGGGCCTCTTTGGAAACAGACATCCAAGCTGAAAATAATCAATAAAACCCACATTCTGAAGAAAAAGAGCATCTGTGAGTTTCATCAGGCTTCAACAGTCTTCCAACAAACATGCCACTGAGAGTTTAACTACAGTTCTTGCTACAAGCCACATTAAGGAGAGCAATACAGGAAACCCTTACCTTGGCTAAATATATGTAGCACTAATTTAGAGCAGGCATATGCATTGTTTATTTATGTGAGAACTAAAAGATTGGAATTCCTTGGCTGGAATGAATGGGGTAAATCCATGGTTCAGCATTTTTTTCAGAAAACTACGATGCAACAAAGTTTTGGTTAATTTCAATAGAGTACTGCCCTCCCTATTACCTAAAGATCTCAGCTATTGATCTTGTCAATATTTTACACTCAAAATAGTTGTAAAAGAAATTGCTTACAGCTCATATGGCCACAGATTATCCTCCTTCAGAACAACAGAGCTCTTCACTAAACAAATAAAATTTATTTGTGCACAAGGCAGACTCCTAATATAAAAACGTCACCACATTTTACATGAAAAGCAAAATATATTGCTCAATCTCACTCTCAGTCATGAGAACGTATTGCACACTATGTAGTGAAAATATTTCTCCTACAGCTTTCCCTGCAAGAAATTTAAATAGAATTCCACCCTTTCTTCTGCCTAAAACTAGTAAATATTTTATTTAGGGACTGAATATACCTCTGGCTACATCCCTGCTAGTAAACTAAAACAGGTTAGGCCACTTTTGCCATCCATACTGTTCAATTGTCAGCAGGTCACAGAGTCACTTGAGCCCAGATCACCAGCACTGCGCCCCATGTTCACAGTTCACATAAACCAAGTTCAACCAGAACTATTAATGGTAATGACTGGTAACATATCCCACAGGTTGCTGTTTGTTTAAAATTGTTGCTGAATCACAACTTTCCATGTCAGAATCAATATTCAGGTTGTGTGCACAGCACAAAAGAAATAGCAACCACGGTTGTCAGTATACATCTAACACTGTGAGCTGCAGATGTAAGAAAGGGTTTCTTTTCTATTTATAATTTTAGCAGTAATGTCACACAGGATCCTCAGACTCTGACATCGTTTAATTCATAAAATTACTGGGTCAAAATTAGGAGAGACCTCCCATGAGTTGATATTCACATTCCTCATGATTTAGGTTTCCAGCCTTTCTTTTAAAGGATAATAATTAAGAAAAGCATGAACCAACACTTCTATAGCACCTTTTTACTTCTGAGGTTCATATTAGGTAAGCTTCATTACCTGTATTTTTCCAGCAGGGAAATCAAGACACAAAAATATGCAAAAGTGGTTTGGTCAATTCATATAGCAAGGCAGAAGCGAGATGTAGGATTCCTAATTGCCAGTGGCTGCATCACATACCTACAATACACAGAGTTCTTGGCTGACACTTGGCATCAGCTGTTGGCTGATTAGTCCTAGTAATGACACTAGCAGGTGGCAGTGCTAGTTCAATAAATAACTGTTACACCCCATCCTCCAGGCATCATTCACGTCGCCCTTGGAGCTAAAATAACCAAGTTCAGTCATGCAAGCCAGAAAAGGCTTATCATTTTCCTATCTTGAGCAAGCGTGGGTTAACTTCCTCTCTTCCACCATCAACAAAAAAATAACAGGCCCCAACCAAATCATCCGCTATTTGTACTTTCAAACAGACATGAGACATCGGTATGCTGAAACAATGAATGTCTTTCTTTTTGTATTTAAAACACACAAACAAAAGCAGATGATGTAGTATCGACAACTGCACATGGTTGCTGCATCACAGGCAGGTCGTCCAGTCCAGTTTAAGAAGAATCCTAAACAGCAGAAAACATTTCATGCGGTTAATCCTTAGCCTTGCAAAATTCTCAATAACACAACCAAATTCCTGCATGGGACAGGACACAGTAACAAGCTTCAGGAGTAGACCCTTGATTTGCCAAGCCCTCACATGGGAAAGGGGACGGCACAGTACTGAAATAACAAGAGATTACAGAAGGCTACAGCAATAACCTAACCTATAACATAATAAAACCTGATGGATATCAGTAGTGCCAAAAATACTTACCAGTTCGTAGTTACTTGGAAAAAAGCAGGGTGTCACCACCTGGAATAAAAAATATTAATAAAATAAGGAAAAAAAGATAATTCCTTTGGAGAGGACCCAATCCCATTGATTGAGTTCCCTCAAATACTGTGAAATCCAGGTGGAGTCAAAGCAGCACCAACCAGATCAGGTGCAGAATCTGAGTGTCCACAGCTGCTCTCTGCTGCATTACTTTCTCTCAGCTTCCTGAAGAGTTAGCATTAGCTCAATGCTAACCCAGTGCCCTGCTCACATGCTGTAATCAGTGAAACAGGTTGAAGAGTAATGCCTTCCCTCAGGTCACATATGCAGGGAAACATAGACGGCTTTCTCCCCCCCTCCATCCTTTGCAGTGTTCTTCTAATATCATCTCAGTTTTAGTTAATAAATAAGTATTCTGCTTTTCAAGTAATCTAGAACTTCAGCAGTTCCCAATACCTTATTCTTGTTCTGGATCTTTTTTTATGGGGTGTGGGCTGAGCAGAGCAAGCAGAACACATATTCTGTGGACTCACATATTTCAGAGGCTTGGCTCCAAGTTAAAACACTTCCTATGGAGAACCTGTTCTGTATACATCACACCAAAAAAACCCCAAACAACCTTGTTTGAATATTCAAAAACCAAAACACAAAGAAAGCCAGGAAAAGCATGACTAACTCCAATTACGTGATGATCTAGGGAAAAGCAAGTGTTAGCTTCTTTCTACAGTCCCATACAGCAGGCACCCTCTGACCTCACACACACAGTCGCAAGACTGTGATTCATCAATTTACGCCACTCAGCTGAGCTTCAGCAATAGTCATCATGCATGCTCACTTTAACAAGCACCTTGAGGTTAACCCCAGTGAAAACTGTTTCATTTAGCAAGTTCACCTTCACAACGACGGCTCTCCAGGACAGACTTGCCCCTCAGCCAGCAGAGCGGAGACAGAAACTCTGTGGCAACACCTGGACTACAAAGGTGGAGTTTTCTCTCAGGAACTGATGGTGAGCTGTCCTACCAGCTGTCAAGTCATAGTATACAGAGTGGGTTACTGAGCAGAAGGGACCTGATGTGTCATTTATAATCCTTAAAATAATAAAAAGAAGATGCAGTCCATGCAAGAGAGCAAGCTACAAGAACAAAAAGAAACATCAGTCCTGTAGGCAGCACAGACAAAAAGAGACAGACCTGACTACACCAGGACAACCCACTCCTGTCTTAGCTCTCAGGAACAGGTTTTAACCACTAGCATGGAAAGGATAGCATTTGCCCCCATAACTGCTTGTGAAAAAGATATATCTCTGATTTTCAATGCTTCTTAAATCACAAAGTACTTATAAAAAGAAAAAAAAAAGTAGCACATTGATTTTCAACTCCCAGCCTCCTCATGATCTCCACACTATCCCTAAAGAAAACAGGACAAATATGAACCCTTGAGGTTTGTCTGCTGCACCCTCTGACTCATCAGTGGGCTTGCAAGACCGAGGTCTTAATAAGCTGCATTTCTGCAGCTCATTTCATGACTGCCACTCATGACTCACTAGTCTATCCAACCCAACACCCATACTAAACACATGGAAGATGTCAACTAGTCTGTCATGATAGCATTCCCATTGCTGAAAGCAAAGACAACATCTGCCTCTGTGACCTCTTGCCTGACACAGCATGTAAAACTTCATACACCACCTTCAATTACAACCACCAATTCTCCTTTCAAGCCAAAGTGGCAAACCACCAGGCAGAGCAGTCCGTAGCAGGAAGAACCGAAGCGATGTGCACCCTGCACCACCACCATGAGCAGCAAACACTGCATCTATGGAGGAAAGACTATCCCCAGTTGTCCTGACCATGTGATTATCTAGTACTTATTATAAGCACTAAAAATCAGTTTTTGCCAGTGTTCTCATTAGCAACACCTAAGGTTAAAATACATAAAAACCTGAAATTTCAGCAATTACTTTTCTCTCACTGCCTATTCTAGGAAGAAAAGAGAGAATTAATGGAAACCCCAAAGGAGTTTGCAGGCTGGCTGGGTAGCGTAGTGGAAAAGCAGAGATGAACTAATATTACATGCTCACATAATTAATAATTGGAACCACTGCAGAATAAAATTGTCATCACTGGAGCACATAAATATCATCTCTGTTCTCTCCCTTCCCTCCGCTGTTAAAACCCTCGAGGAATCAAGCATCTCCTTTCTCCTTGGCTAACCAAAGCACAACTCTGCTGTAACCTCCTCGATAATTACAGCTGACTCACTGCCTAAGAAAAAGAAAAATCCCCTTTATTCTGACACAAGAGCACTGGGGACATCCACTGGAAAAGAACTTCAGGCAGAGAATTATGGATCTTTTTTGGCAGATCTGTGGCATCTTATTCAGGCAACCCACACAGACCCAGGGCTATAAGAAAATGAGAGCTAATGTTACGGGTAACACTTGCTTGATTTTTTCTCCTCTGAGCTTCACTATGCCTACAATGGCTATATATAGCAACGTGACTTTACAGATAGACTCCATCTTCTCCTGGTTGTGTGTCTTTCGTGCTTTCTTTTTACAAAGATCAACACCCATGTTAGATGGTACTATTCTAGGACTACCAAAGAGTCACATAATACACTTTCTGGTGTATACAGCAATCCCTTCGTCCTTGCGCATTGCCTCTTATCACTATGTTGAACTGTCACTAAACTACAGAGCACTCAAAATGCATCATGCAGCCAAAGACTTGGATGCACTGCTAGTGTTTTCAAGCTACAAAACTCAGTGCAAGACACACTGAATCACCCAAGGTGCACTGACTTTTTTTTCCTCTGACTCCATATACAGAAATAGCGTATTTCTTCCCAGATGAAGTAAAATAGTCAAGATCTCTATGTATCCCAATTTCAGTTCTCATGAGCAGTTGCAGCAAATTCTTCCACTGTTAATACAGACACAGGTTAAAAGCAAAAGAGCTGACGTGTTCACAGATAACAGAGTATCACGAGGTCTAGACAACTTAAGTTGAGGATATGTGACTGGCTCCAACTCTTTTTCCTGGTTTGCAAAGGTCTGAGACGTGCTAAAAAAAATCAGCATTTAGAGAAAAAGTATAGAGCTGAAAAGCAAGATTGCAGGACTTCAATCCGGTATCAATGCAGAGACAGAAAATGGAGTATAAATGTCTCATTCATGGGTTAAAAAAGTTACACACACTGTGTACCAACTGTGCAAAACAATAAACTTCAGGAAGACTTTTCTGATCCCCCAACTGAAGCTACAGCTAATCTTAAAAAAAAGACATCTGTAATCACCTGGTTTGTCAGCTTTCAACAGTATCTTTATTCTTGTAAGAAATATACTGGATATGCATTAGTGTAATATCTCATAGTTCCACACAACCAAGGTGCATTTAGCTTCTGCACATTCATGTATTAACAAGCAATACCAGAATATGGGAATGCCTTGCCTAATTTTCAAAAATAGTTACCTCTTCAGTGCCCGGCACATACACACATATGCATATAGACACATTAGTCTACCCACAAATAACCAAGCAAATATTTGAAAGACAAACTACCTGTTCTTGCATACACAGTTAATATGGAAACATTTTCCTGGTGTGGTACTTCCTGAATCAAGCCTTATGAAAAAGTCCCGCATTGACAGAAAAAGATTTAAAATAATTACTTTGATGAAGGATTCCAACTCCAGTGAATCTGCGGGTAATTTTCCTTCATACGACTGTAACACCAGTCACATCAGTTAATGAGTAACCGACCAACATGAGATAAATGTTAACTCAAGCAAGAAAAAATGTCAACAAATAGCAGGATATCTGGCACTAAGGAAATAAAATCTGTCCCCACTTGCTGTAACAGACACACAACAGTGCCCCCCACTGTTGCACAACAGGTCATTTGCTGGGATATCTGGAATTTACATTTCAATGCTTTTTTTCAGTCCCAGATACATCTTTCATTTTTATCTTCCTTACTTTTTATTTTCTTTTTACAAGAAGCAGGTGATCTTTCAGAGGAAGAACCATCTTCAAAGAATGAGCCAGTTATTACCAAAGGTGCATTTCAAAGTCCAAATCTCAAACACTATTATATCGCTTTTGCAAAAGCAACTTAACCATTTGGCTATACTGAATCACTTTCTTCCAAGCTACAGTTTTATCAAGTAAGAAATGCTGGCATGCCTGCCACAGGTTATGTGTAACACGAAGGATGTGCCAGGGAAGGAATCTTCACCAAATATATACGTGACCTGCTAAAAAAATCTGTTCATTCTAGTTCACTACTAATCATGTTACAAAATTGATGAGAAAGGGTGGAAAGAGCAGCAAAATGAAGCCACTGACATCTTCCAAATAATGTAAAGTTACAGTGATGTTAGGAGACCTTGCGACTGTTGCATAAATGACTGTCAAGAGTCCAAATGGTAAGCTCATGGCAATATTTAATATGCATCTTTAATTTATATATATGTATACACATATACGCACACACTTTTTTTTTTACTTTTTTTTTTTTTTAAAACACACACTTACCTATTTATTTAAATCTACAGCTTTGGAGTTAAGTCTTGAAAACATAACAAATTTCTCTGCTTAGTTTTCTTCTTTTGACATGCCTGTCAGTTATTGTCCGCCTTCTCCAACCCACCCCCCAAAACATTCAAATCATAAATCCCCTTACTCACTAAGGAAACAAACTAAAGGACATTGAGGGCAGTATATCTTCAAATAACTCTGTGCTCTCAAAGATACAACTTGTAACATGACAAAATTAAAAATGTAAACCCAAATTCTAGAATAAAAGGGACATTATTGGGATATTAACCTGGGATTAAAAAGCTACAATAGTTATACATCACTTTTTTTTTTTTAAGAAAGAACATCTCCAGTTGTGTGATATTAGTATCTAACTCAGACTTTTGTTCTGGAGATACCAAGTATCCTCATTTTTGGACACACTGAAAACAGCAACCTTAAAGAAGACTTATCAAACACAGCAGAAACTAAACAAGCACTTTGCAGTCGCTACAATCTTTTAATAAACAAGATATAGTTGTGTTACCAAAAAGAAAAAAATTAATAGATACAGTAAAGTCAGAACAAAATCATCACTTCAGAACAACAAATTCTTTTGCCCTATGGAAACAACCCTCCTACTTGATTTGCATAAGGCAGTTTTGAAGTTAAGTTTTGAAGAAACAAACAAAAAAACCTGCATTGTAAACTGCAAAGACAACTACAGTTAAGAAACTGTTAATGGGCTTGGTTCAAGATTATCAATAAAATGAAAAGATTTTTTCATATGTAATGCTATCATACAGCAAGCAGAAGCCAAGTAACATCAGAAAAGATTCCTAACACATTTTTTCTCTCCCCTAGTTCTGTGATAGAGTTGCTGCAGGGAAAGACAGAACAAACAGAGTCAGGAGCTCTCTGAATTCAAAACCAAATTCCAAGAGTGATATTTTAGCACTGCTTTATTAATTTCTCAGCTTCAGTATTTTTTATGTGCTGAAATAACACTAACACTACATGTACCCACCTCATCAAGGTGTAAAGAGGACCAGCTGAAACTTGAGAAACTCTGAATGAGTTTCTTGGAAAAAACATATGAGTAACTGAGTACTGCAACATCTAAGCCATGTTCCTACAGTCCTGACCCATGCACAAACTCCTTTCTGTCTACTTGGGATTATGCCTTATGAAACAAAGTATGAAATTAGCACCTGAAATGGAAAGTTACATACCTTCAGGAGTGATCTCAAAATTTAGCGTATTTATATATATACAAATCCCCGTTTCCCAAGACAAAGCAACAAAGCTGTTTCAAACAAAGTTGCTGAAGGAAAAGAAACCTTTCACAAGTAACTAGGAATGCAGTTATCCCAAGATACAGAAATGTATTGTTCACATATCTTTGCCACCTCAAAGTCTGGCTTTCTTCCATGCTGTGATATTTGATCTTGCAAAGTCACAGTCCTGAGCTACGTCGTGAAAGTTGTTCTCCAACTCTCTGAAGAACACATACAGGGCAAAACATTTGGTACATAGGTTATTTGGAAAAAGGATAAAATAGAAGAACCTCTTCAAAACTCCAATGAAACAGAAGATTCCTAGAATCAAAAATGGATGAGTTTCTCCTGGTAACTTGTCCTGGTTTTGGCAGGGATAGAGTTAATTTCCTTCCCAGTAGCTGGTACAGTGCTGTGTTTTGGATTTAGGGTGAGAATAATGTTGATAGCAACAACTAAAACATCAGTGTGTTAAGTAGTGCTTACACTAATCAAGGGCTTCTCAGCTTCCCATACTCTACCGACTGAGAAGGCTGGAGGTGCTCAAGAAGCTGGGAGGGGGCACAGCCAGGACAGCTGACCCAAACTGGCCAAAGGGACATTCCATACCATGTGACATCATGCTCAGTACATAAACTGGGGAAAGGTGGGGGGGGGGGGGGGCCGCTGCTCAGGGACTGGCTGGGCATCGGTCAGCGGGCAGTGAGCAATTGCATTGTGCATCACTTGCTTTGTATATTATCATTATTATTATGATTATTTTATTTTATTTCAATTATTAAACTGTTTTTATCTCAACCCACAAGTTTTCTCACTTGTGCTCTTCCAATTCTCTCCCCCATCCCACCGGGAAGGGGGGGAGTGAGCGAGCGGCTGTGTGGTGCTCAATTGCTGACTGAGGTTAAACCACGACATAACTGTAAACCAGTAACCAGAGATGAAGTCCTTTCCTTTATCACATCACTGGATTTGCTCCAAAAGAGTTCAGAAGCAAAGGACAAGAAACTCAGTCAGAACTTGGGTCTAGCTAACAGGGGTTAAACCAGCCAGCAGAAGCCAAGATCCTAAAACTAGATTTTTACTGGACTTTGCATTAGCCCTCTTCACTGTGGTTTAGTTTGTCAATCTGACTGTAAATGGAGTGCTAGCTACTGTCCCTCCTAAGTTAATCTGTTTAACCACAGGTTTATAAAGTAGGTTGAAATGATTTGATGCTAGATGAGTGCAAAAACATAGTATCTTTGCTCAAAATGTCTCATTTTGCAGCTTCTTTAAAGAACAGTTAAAAAAAAAAAATCCTAATTTTGGCAATTGCATACATCTTTTGAGAGACTTGACTTCTGCTTGCTTTGTATCAGATCTGACCTCTCCAAGCTTAATTAGGTACACATTCCTCAGGGAACTATGTTATCCTTTCAAGATTCCAGGCCTATTTATTTTGGTATAATCCCCATGAGAAAACATGCTTCATTTGCAAAGTCAAACAAATCTTGCAACATTACCAGACAGGGAGGGCCCTAACAAGCAACGGAGATACAGTTCCACAGACATTTTCCTCTCCCAAAGGAACGAACTACCAGCATGGAGTGGGTTTTCTTGAGTGGAAACAAGCTGTGCACCAGACCTATTGTACTACAGAATTTTGGACCTTTAACATACACATTGGTGTTATTTCTCAGGGTTTCAGTCTGCTTCCATCCAGCTGCAGGATGACTCTCTGCACCTCACTAAGGCCAGTTTAATGCATAAATGCATTAAATCACAAGAAGGAAAGATAGCTCTTTGAATCAGGCAATCCAAAGATGCATACAGCAATTTAGCACAGGCCTGGTTTCAGCTGCTGATGGAAGGTCTGCAAGAGTCATGTCAAAGAGGCAGAGCGACCTCTCCAGCAGGAAGTTTACAGAAATCCTTTGGAAAAACTGTTGAAGTACACTGCTCAGCAAGCCAAAAGAGGCCAAAGTAGCCCAAAGGGTTGAAAACCAAGGAGGAACCTTCCACTTTCCCACTAAAATGTATTCTCGTGTTGTAAAGAAGGGGTCTCTCTACAAGGCCACAGTTCACCCATTTTTGAGATTGAAAGCACTTTGCTGGAGGCCGATATGAAAGCACTGGAGCGCCTGAATTTTATTACAGTATTTCTGACTTTCTTATATCACAATCCTGAGTTTCATAGCCCTCTAGTCATTTTAATATATTTTGAGAGGAGGGAAATTTGTTAAAACAAAGTCTTAAACATGTACATTCCAAATGTATCTTCAATTTCCCGGCTATTCAGAAAAGAGGTAACACAACAAAAGGGTACAGAATGCTCTCCCTATGACAGAACTAAATACATATTTTTTTATCATCAAAACTAACTCTCCCAGATGGACGTTTTTCACTAAGACTGAATTTGATTTATTATGCTTTAACTGTGGGAGGTATTTTAAATGTTTTCTTCAGCAAGACAGAACAAGACAAAGGAAACAGCCTTTTAGAAATAATTACTAGTAAAATAGTATGAAGTGCTGTGTTATCACACAGAAGTAGTAAAAGCAATTTCTAACGAAGCTTAGACATTTCAGCTCGCTGATACAAAACAGTCAGGACTTCTTCTGGGATGGAGCTCATAACCTTCAAAACACATAGTACTCACTTCCCTTCATTCTATATTTCCACAAAATTGTGGTTATTCATGATGATGTCTATAACTCAGTTTCCATTCTTCCATCAAGTCAGTAAGGCAACTCCTTGCAATCTAATGCTGGGGTGGCTCCAACTTTTTGAGATGCAATATTGCAAGAGGAATTCAGCCAGATCCTAGGAGCATGCATTCTTCATCAAAACCCCCGGCAAAAGCAACAGTACGGCACAGCAATGGTGCAAAATGCTATACATCGTTGGGACATTTTGCCGGCTACCCAATTACAGCCACTGTTGATGTTCAGAGTACCCTTCAAGATGTTGCTATTGCCTTTAGCTGTAACAGTGGACGCAAAAGCAATGCCTCTTGCGTAAAAGCTAAGAGCATCATGTACAGTAAGGGTAAACAACTTTTTATAACAGTAACTCACAAAGAAAGGAGTGGTATATTCTTGGTAAGCTACTTCATTCCCATTTCCCAGAGATGAATGTGGCATGAGCTATATAATGTGACCTAAGGAAGCATTCCAAGGAGCAGCAATGTAAAATGCATCATTTCCGGGTTCTTTGCTCCCACTTTAAAAGGTTGACAAATGCCTTTCTACCTCTCTTAAAAAAAAAAAAAAAGTTACACAGCAAGTCTGTGAGAGGTCTCCTGTATCTATACAAAAAGGATCAGAGCTAGCCAGAAAATAACTGTACCAGTAAAGAGGTCCTTCCCAAAATCAGCCAAAACAGGACAGGGCATAGAAGGAAAAAACAAAACAAAACAAAAACCCAACTCTCCTAAAACATCCTAAGATTTTCCAGTGGAAAGTTCACATCTGTCATGAAAACATAACCTATCCATATTTTGGTGGTAAACAAAGAAAAGCAGAAATTGTTTCGTTTCTTTCCCTCACTAACATCATCTTATCCTCTTTTCCCCTTGCTAACAGCTTTTTTTAAAAGAAAATCAGCAAGGAAACAAACCTTGAAGTTGTACATGTACCAGCTGGGTCTTGCACAACATAGTCAGCTATCTGAAACAGTAAGTCTAAATGAGAGTTCTTATCTAAAAACACTAGCATACTTTAAAATACTTTTTCATTTTTGGAAAACCACAGCAAATTAACTGCCAAATACACAATGCTCCAACACAGCACTTCTGCTACTTAGACAACGCAAGGTTTATGCCCATAAAAAGCAATTTCAAGTCCTAATGTCCCTCAATAGCTTACAGTTCTGGTTGAATCTGAAGGTTTATTCATTACACTGTTCATTATAGTGATATTATATCTAACAGAGGGCAAAATATTTTGCAGACAAGAGAATCTGAAAATACTGCTTCTGGGTACAATCAGGAAAAATCTGAAGACCCCTTTGAGCTGCAAATGTCAGTTACAAAACTCATACAGTAATTCCTTGGACTTCAACTGCAAACTTTTTTATTCTAGCCCAATGCCAGGCAGCACTAAAAGGGTTGCATGCATGGTAATATAACACGCTAAACACTGCATATGAAGAAAAAAAAATCCTTCAGGTCTTCAGCCTTATTGAATGTGTTTGGATTTATGGATTCCCACAAAAATGTGTCAACCACAGAATTTCGTTCACACAGTTGTCTCCTGGAAAAAATATGACAAGTTTTCATTTAAGCCATTGATTCCCTCTGCCCAAAATCTGAGAGGGTTAAGGAGAACCCATACTGAAATAAATATTAAAAAAAAAACCAAACCAAAAACCTCACATGAACCCAATCGAGAAGCAAAGTTGCCACTACTTGGTCCACTGCTGGTCATGATAGTTTTAACCTACACTTTCAACAGTGCCATATTAACTAAGGTGTAAAAGTTGACAGTATTTTGCTGATCTCAGCAAAGCAAATCTTTTCCAGGTTGCTCAATTATTTTTAAAAGAGCTTTACTTCAAACTCACTTAAAAATAACAGTGTAATGATTGACAAGTGCAAGGTCCTGCACCTGGGTCGGGGCAACCCCCGGTATCAATACAGGCTGGGGGGATGAAGGGATTGAGAGCAGCCCTGACGAGAAGGACTTGGGGGTACTGGTGGATGAAAAGCTGGACATGAGCCAGCAATGTGCGCTCGCAGCCCAGAAGGCCAATTGTATCCTGGGCTGCATCAAAAGAAGCGTGGCCAGCAGGTCGAGGGAGGTGATTCTGCCCCTCTGCTCTGCTCTGGTGAGACCCCACCTGGAGTACTGCATCCAGCTCTGGAGCCCTCAGCATAAGAAAGACACGGACCTGTTGGAGCGGGTCCAGAGGAGGGCCATGAAAATGATCAGTGGGATGGAACACCTCTCCTATGAAGAAAGGCTGAGAGAGTTGGGCTTGTTCAGCCTAGAGAAGAGAAGGCTCTAGGGAGACCTTATGGCAGCCTATCAGTACTTCAAGGGGGCTTATAAAAAAGATGGTGGCAAACTTTTGAGCAGGGCCTGTTGCGACAGGACAAGGGGGAATGGCTTTAAACTAAAGGGGGGGGTAGATATAGACTAGATATAAGGAAGAAATTTTTTACGCTGAGGGTGGTGAAAGACTGGCACACGTTGCCCAGAGAGGTGGTGGATGTCCCATCCCTGGAAACATTCAAGGTCAGGTTGGCCGGGGCTCTGAGCAACCTGATCTAGTTGAAGATGTCCCTGCCCACGGCAGGGGTGTTGGACTAGATGACCTTTAAAGGTCCCTTCCAACCCAAACTATTCTATGTTTCTATGAACATGCAAACCAGGACCAAAACCACCTATCACTCCTTGCTAATTTTTATTGCTGTGATTACTGTCACCCTCCCTTCTATAGTGCTGCTAGTCGTGTTTTTTACAGTAATTCAAGTTAAATTTTTGGGTTTTTTTCTATGCATTTTTCTGTAATCATGTTCATAGTCTCTTTAACAGTCTAGGAAATAAGTAAGAAAAAGATCAGGGTATCACAAGGGACTATGGATTTGGGGGCAGTGGGGAGCCTTCTTTCAATCCTCTTCGATCAGCAACAGCTTAAACAGTTTAAAGAAAAAGGAAGAGCAGGATCAAGGGAGGAATTACATTTTCTCAGATACAAATGCCTAGAAAAAACAAATTAGAAAAAACATGGCCTTTGAGAAAAGTAGCAGGAAAAATTGTCACGTTAGAGTTCATAACTTTCATGATTAAAACAATTTTGTTGGCTTTATAAATGATAAAATGCTAAAAACATATTATAAATCAGTTATTTCTCTACAAAAAATAAACTACAGAATTTGAAAGTAATAAATTGTTTGGTCTAGCTTTACCAGCATTCAAGTGGCACACCACAGCACAGGAAACTAGTCTAAACAAGGATTTTAGACCATTAATACAAAATTCTGAAGCTTTGATTAAATCTGCACTCCACTGACATGTCTAAGACAGCTTCTTGAAAGGTGAAGGAAAAAGTGCGCTGAATCAAATCCATATATAAATAAATTTTACTGGAACTGGAAAAAGGCATAGAGCCATCTGCCTACAATATTGGTTTCCTTGAAACATCATTTCAGACTAGCAAAGAATCAAACTGTATTATGTAAAGAAAATGTCTTTTTGGCTTAAGCATAGCAAAAATATCTTCCAGGTTGAATTAAGGATGCATGCAATGTTCGCTAGGCAAAGGCATAAAGCTGGATCACACCCGATTCAGCAAAAGACTTCAGCAAATACTTAAGCTTACTGATTGTAAGAGAATTTAAGCATTTGCTTACAAACTTAATAAAATCAGTCAGTTCTCAAGAGAGAGAATTAGCATACATGAAACAGGTCAAGAAAATATGGTCAAGAGCTTCCCCCTTCTGCTTTCAGTCCCACAGGACAGGAGATAGAAACTGGTTTTCAAATTCCCAGACTTCAAGAACAAAGTTTGGCTAGAATCATGAGATGATGATGCCTTTCAATGCCCCAGCTCTATACCACATACGTAACTGACAGAGTAAAAGATGGCAAAAATGGTATCCCAGGACAAAGAGCTAAGTGAAAGCCTTGTAGTGGGACAAACAAGTATTCCTACATCATACACAGAGAGACATGCCCTGAGACAAAGCTACAAAACAAAGGAGACTCAAGCTCCCAGAACAAAATCCAGAGCAAAGCCCTGGGGCATGAGACATGCTGTAGCTTCAGAAACCTCAGGGAACACTAACTAGATATGTATATCTGAACAAATAGCCATACAGAAACATTTCCAAGTTACACATGCACAGACTGAGGCCATACAAGATAGTAATTACCTAAATGAATTGGGATTTGTAGAGCAAAACAAAATTGTTTGAAGAATTCATTCTTACGATGTTTTTCTGAGTGGAAACAAAAACGCTGCCTTTTAAAGAGAGTTTTAAAATACAGTACATACAGGAATAGCAAACACTTTCCTCTAGAGTGGTTTTCTGCCCTCATCACTTTAAAGAATAAAAGCACAGATGACTAAAGCACAAAAAAACCCCAAAAACTTTTATAGTAAATTGAGATAGTATTACATGCTGGTATAACATAACAATTTAAAAGACTGGCTTTAGTTCTAAATAAGCCTGCTGCAAAACCAAATATATTACAATAGCTTAATCTATGCAAGGTCAATGACAAGTTTATGAGGGCTTGCCACTATCAGAAGAGGCATCACTATGGTCCAGCAAGTTAACACCACCCCGGTACCGCTGAAGCAGGGCAGCATTTTTAGACTCTCTTTTCTATCAACACGCAGAGAAGTATGGTTCATCAGGCCTCCTTGATGAGCACACATATATGTCAGCAGGACAACACCTCACTACGAGTGTGTACAGCCAGAATACTAGAAAAGTGACATTAGAGATACAACCGTGTGTCTTTCTATTAACTTGTACCAAGTTTCTGAGGCTCAGAGTAACAGGGCTGTCCTAGCTCAGCACTGCCAATGCACACCACGCTGATGGGTGCAGAAGAGGCCCATCAAGCAGTACGCAGGCAAAACAGCAGTCCTGAGAGACTGTACTGAAATCAAATGCTTCTACAGATCCTGGTGCACACCATGATCTCTGACGGTGCCCTGGCAGGGATGCAGCAGACAGTTTCACAAATAGGTTATGAGAGTTCACACAGTCTACAAGAGCTGAGGGATGTCTTCAGAGCAGACCGATCAACCAGCCCGTTTACAGCACAGCCCACTTGGGCTCTATCTCCCAGGACACAATGAGATCGCTTCAGTCCTGAGTAACCTCACTGCTTTTCACCTGAACAAATTTGCCTGGGAGACTTGTTCGCATATTTGTTGCTCTCTGTGTGAAATACTGCTTCCTGACATCTGTTCTGAATTTGTAGATCCTTAATTTCCATCAATTCATCCCTGTAGCCACACCCTCCCCTTCAGGGTTAAATTGCAAACAGTAACCTGACAGATGGATATATCTCTTAAGGTTTTGTATCCAGACATCTACTATGTTCACTTTTTTGTTTGTTTTTCTTTCCACAGACAATTCCAAGACAGTGGAGTTTGGGCTTTTGGTGCTTTTTTTGTTGGGTTTTTGGGTAACTTTCTTTTACAGCTCATCCAGTTTTCATGCTGGTATCCATCCACTAGTGGATTTATACTACATAATTTCAAATGTTATGATCTTTCTGCAACTGATACAATGGCACCGAATGCAACAGCCTAAATTGGTGCAAGCTCATCTCTGCTTCTTTTCTTTTTGTAACTTCAGATTTTCTTCCAGTTGTGCCCTAGGTTTTGAAATATTACTACAATGCTTGCCTGCATTTGTTATTTGGTACTCACTGTTATGTTGGGGGCAATTGGAAAACCCTCACAGAATCAATTCAGGGTTCATACTACAAAGCAGCAGCTGACATCCTGAACAGTTCCAAAATGTGATTCTTCCTCCATTTGTACCTTCTGATCAAATTCAGAGTCCATTTTATTTTCAGGTCTGCATAAACTTTATTTTCATGGATGATTTATATAACAAGAAATTTTTGTTTTTCATTTACAAGCATAATACTGGTATTGTCTTGACAAACTCTTGAAAACCTGCATTGTAGTGTTGCCAGCATAAGGCCTGAGCTGCTGTTTTTACCTGAACACATTTATGACATTATCTGTTTTGTTATGGGGCTTTATGGCTAGACTTATACATAATAATGCTTTTATGAACACTCATGACCCCAGTAGTCTTTCCAGTAATGCTTTACCGTGCTGATGCATTATTCTTTTCCAAAATGACTACAGGATCTCTTAAGTGCAACGTTCTTTGTTCCCATTCACTCCCTTTCCACGTGACTGTCGGCTGACTGACTTCTTACACATTTTGTCTTGGGGGATGTTTAACTAATGCAAAAAATAGTTACTCCCCATAAGCTGTGGACAGGGTAGTTTTATAGAAAATGCAGGGAGTAATACTTGTCTTGGAGGTAAAATGTATTCTAGGGAGAAAAGATACTTGCAGATCAGCTGGAGTCCATGAAACTCTTTCCAGACACATGGATCTGAATCAGTGCATATGATTATGGCTACAGGTATCCTCAAGGTTGCCTGCAACATCCTTAGATGGTCTTACTATATTCTCAGTCCAGCTTAAAAACCACCAGAATCATTCCTGCCTTAAACTGTTAACCAAATGAAAATACAGATGCCATTTTAGGCAATAAAGGCAAAATTCAGATCTGAATCAGGATGAACGATGTAACAAGATTATATGAGGTTCACAGCAATGTTATATATAAGTAGTCAGAAAAGACAAGACTCATAGAAACATTCTGAATTTAAGCTACTTGTTGGCTTACTACTTCTCTGAAAATCAGGAAAAAAGCCTCTTGTAAGAAATAATTTATTTTTCAATTTAGTTTTGTTCCCATACCTTATTTTTCTATCTTCTGTAATAGACACTAGTCATTTCTTTTCAATTATTTAAAAACCATAAAATATACCAGTATCTCGATGATAGTTACACTACTATATACTTTTGGCACTCCATACAGTAGTCTTTTCAACACTCAACACCCAAATGCCTAAGAACATAAATACTAGTTGAAATATAGTTTCCCGTTTTTAACATATGGCACACATATGAAATTATCTGTCTCCAAAATAAGTTTAAAGAATTTGTTACCACAGTCTCCAGCATCATTTACATACCATCACTTCTGGAAACTCTAAATCTATGTAGTACCTACCCAAGCAAATCTGCAAGCTACCAATGTTATCAACAAACCAGGTTCTTCCCCATGGAAGCTGGTAGAATTCCATACTGAAAGTGCTATCTGGAGAACCAAAGCTGCTGTGCAAAGAGGGATCAATTACATCATCTGGTCCAATAAAAAGTAATTATTTCTACTAAACTGTTTCCCTTCTACTTCTAGACCACCATTACTACAGTATTATTACTAATCATTATTAAATGTATATAGTTGATTAAAACCTTCAAAAGGTAACACATTACTTGCAAACTTAATTACCACTGCGTGTACTTTATCATCTTGTTTCATGAAAAAACAAAATTCTGCATTTATTCAGCATACCACATAACACAGCGATTTTCAAATGCACAAGTAGCACTTTCACTCAAAATGGGAGATGCTTATCCAACTGACACTTGTATTTACTAGAATTTCCTCAAATGGCCTGACAAATCTCCAAGTCCTTCACTAAGTAGAGGTTCTTCTCTTGAATTTAGTTATATTTCTTGGAAGCACTGAAACAAACAAATCCTTGCACAAGGCCAAACATCACGTCAACAACACAGGTAGTAGGATTAGATCCATGGTCTCCAGAAGCTCAGTGCTCTAACTACAAAAAATGCTGTCTTCATAGATAGCAAGTACTAATCAGAAGTTTTAGTTAAAAGCAGAGAATATTATCCCATGCGGGTGGTTCTGGTAAAATAAAGTAAAGCCCTCCAAGACTGCTAGATTTAGGCTGCAACACTCTGTAAATGTCTTTGATTTACACAAATCTAGGGATAGGGAAATTTTAAGTACTCTGAGACCATGGAAGTACTGATCTCACCTTGTGTGAAAGGGACTCAGAGATTTTAAAAACTAACAATAATCTAGTAATGAAACTAGTAGACACTGAAAATAAATTAATAATATGCTTACACTTTTCATAATCCAATGCCTTTAAATCTCTGTTGCTGTAAAAATTTTATGTATATATAGGTGTGCATATATATATACACACACACGCATGCTCACACACACACAGGTGCATATACATATAGGGGTGTGTGTACACATATATACACCTTATTCACTCAGATACATTTTTTCTTTTCTGGTAGAACTGTGGTTTGTATTTCACCCACTTAACTTGCTGTTTTCAACTTGAAACATGTCCTCCTGTGGGAGGAATGAGAAACTAAACCACTGGTGCAGCTGCTTTGACTACATAGGGACCTGGTTTTTATTAATGGCAAGAACAATACCCCAGAAAAAAAATAATATTCTTTTTTGACAGCTAGGCATCTGATTTAATAATCATCTTATTCTTAGTTAGTTGATACAGCTTTTGTAGTCTCAACTTCAAATACACGTGGATCAACAGCAAGAAGGGAGGCAAACAAATATGCTTACCTTTTCTTCACATTTCCTGTGGCAGGCATACTTGCAAACTAAAACAAAAGTAAATAAAATATATGAGTAAAAGAGTGGGTGAATTCTCCCCTCCATTTCTTTAGATCAGCTTTCTACTAGAGATCTAGCCAAACTAATCTGTAAATATAAAAAGTATTTACATACTTCAAACCAAAAAACTCTAGAAAGAAATGCATTTAGTTTTTATCCATTCCTGAAAGATTAGTTAATTACAGCAATGTTATCAGATTTGTACATTCCATCAGCTTCTGATAACGTATGTCTGGTTAAGCTTCATGGGCTGATTATCTTGACACCTACCTTTACAGCTTCACATGTACCAGAAGCTGCTACCATCTAAACAGCACAGAGATTGAGATCAAATTGTTCCCAATGTAACCTGTGAATCTTAGTCATATCAGCAGTTCCAAAGAACTAAGAAAAGCAAGGTGACTTCAAACTCACAAGCAACCATGACTGTTCAGACTTTAATTTCTGATTGTGAAATACAGTTTACACAGTGTTGCAAACATTACTTCCAAGAGGTAAGCACTTGATTTTCCTGCTGACCTAAGAGCAAGAAAGGATGAATCATACTAGCAAGTTTAGATTCAGAAAATAGCACTTAGCTTAAAAAGTAGCCAGATGAGCAGCGATGTAACTATGATGCAACAGCAAGCATAATAGCTAGAATCTGACACAGGCTGGTTTTAATAGATTTTCTATTTATATGCACTTCCTTCTTTACTCTGAAATTTGCTTTATTTCCATGCAATGTCTATCCTTTGGGTTACTGTGAGCTAAACTGTATTTTAAATTCAGGAAAAATTTACTTATTGAATCTCTTAAGATCAGTAAGCCGCAGAATACCACAGAGGTTTAGCTGGAAGATTAACTGGCGCCTAATCTTAGAGCATGAAGCTGAAAGCCATGCTCATTTCTTAGTGCTTCTACCAAAAGAAAAATATTCTACAGCCTGACCTAACAGTAAAGATAAAACTACCAAGATGTGAGGTCAGCAAATACATGACCATGCCCATTTCAGATTCAAGTGCATTGACTGCCGAATGAAAACCCCTCGTGCTTTCAGGGGAAAAAAAAAAGTAAGGCTTACTGACCCATTTTCTTATACGATCTGGTAGAGGCTATATTCACTTATTTTTCCCAGCTGTAAGTTAGGAACAAGTTCTTTGTTCATAGTGCTTCACAGGATCAAGATTCTTTATTCTAAAAATATATTAGTGTTCACACAAATACGCTGCTTTAACTATTAGCATTGATAATGATCAATAACCACATACCACTTACAAATGCTGTCAACCTTAAAGCAAATGGAAGATGGCTTTTAATCCATGAGGAAAAACTTCATTTTCTTGGGTGACAGCATAGGGATGCCTAAATTCATTAAGTGATTTCATGTGCTGAAATTGCACATTTAGTAGAATCCATATTTTAAATAAGCATGATTAGCTTTGACTTTGCAAAAGGCTAACAGATGCTCTAAAAATATGCATGCATACTGTTTCTTCTATAATCTACTTTGAGATCTCCCGCAAAATGTTGAAACAAACAAACAAAAAAAAAAAAAAAGAGAGAGAGACACAATCACAAAAAGTAAAGAATAAAAGAGTAAATCTGTCAGGAAGCCCTGATATTACAGACAAGGTTCTCATCATCTTTACTGATGCTTAAGCCTAGATTTCTGGGGGGCAAGATGAAATATAAAACAAAAATAGATTTCATTCCATGACAACTTCCATGATTTTGCTACTGGAACCAAATCACAAATGTCACCAACAATACACAAAATCTTTATTAAAAAGACACAGATAACAGTAAATGCAGCCATTGAGTTTTTTCAGTTTCCAAGTACATGAAAAGTAAGAGTTTGCTGCTCTTGTGTAACACACAACAGTACTGTCTTTGCTGGAAAGAAACCACTGAAGTCAGTCAGATGTGAGTTTAGCCTGGATAGCAACAAAACTGAATCTTGCAGCAGCATCCCGTTCAAACTCATAAGCAACACAGAAATATGGCATACAAGCTCCATACATAATTGAAGGGAGAACACTTTACGAACAAAGCATTGCTATATTTATGAGGTTCAAAGGAAACAAAGACTAAAGCCTCAGGAGGTAATTAGCCAAATATACATCAGGCAAAGCTCTCTGACTGAAACAAACTGTATTTTTTCAGGTATTTAAATCTATAACATTCTGAGGATAGAGATCTGATTCATTCATAAAGACAGCTTCACTCCTCCTCAGCATCCAGAAATACCCTATTCATATCTAAATCCAGCACTTTCATGGATTAGACTGAGTTAAGTCATTACCTTCTCTACCTCACTGTCTAATAAAGATGATTATGATAATAAAACTGGATAGAAATAAGCACTCTGAAATGAGATCACTGACTGTCCAGATGCTGGGAGCAAACAAAGCCTTCCTTTGTGCTCAGAAGCAGAAAGGGGATTCTCCCCCTTCCCTCTTGGGTGAACGTCAAACTGCTCATTGCATACGTTGCTCCTAAAATGCACACCAGCTACATCCCAACAGAAATGGATCTTCAAGCGTAACCGATCCAACCACCAATTCCCTTTTCTGGACAGGTCTGAATTTCACTAGTAGACAAAATCTCTGCCCGGAACAACAAAACTTAAAATGATTGAGCCCATTTTAATAGACTCTTCTTGGCACTTACTAGATGCTCAAGTGTTCAAAGCATTTTGCGTAATCTATGTATGTCCACTGAGGTACAGCAAGCATCACAAGTTTTCATTTGCTGGTAAGGTAATCTTTTTACATATAGCAAGATCTATATTAAGTGTGTGTGTGTGTGTATAAACTTCTACAAATATATATACATGTGTAAACATATGTACACAAATATATACATGCATATGTACACATATACACACACTCCGAAAACCACAAAAGTCTTGTTTGTAGTAAACATACAACGACTTGCTAAAACCAACTAAAAAAAAAAGGCAAAAAAGAAAAAGGCTGTTAGCATAGAACATTACTTAGGAATTAACAACTGATTGGAAGAAAGTATACCTTGGATCACTAACCTGCAGCAAATTATCAGTTTCTAGATGATAATTCCTACCAACAATTTTATTGCTAGTGTGGTAGTCATGAGAATAAACTTTGAGATTGTTTTTAAAGCACAGATAGAATTAAGTCAGAGTACTTTTAAACTAATTTGTACTTCTATTTTCTTGTCTCCTCTATTTCCCACACCTTCCATCCCTTCTCTAGAAGGGAAGGGAAAAAAATAGAAAAAAAAACAAGGGGGGGGGGGGGTGTATCACCAGCATTTGAAAGAGAGGGAGGTTATCAAGAAAATACCATGAATTGGGTATGAGGAAGCATGCAGGCACATAAAGAACGGCTGAATGGAATAAGGGCCATGTTGCAGCAGCCACAACTCTCCAAGTATCTGAGCATAGAAGAGTTAGTGGAGGGAAGCACCATTACCTTTCCAGGCACATCCTTTTACAATGCAATTCATATGGCTTTTTCTCCGCTATAGCCACTAACATCATGAACAGTGAGAAATCCCTTCACCAACACTAGCAAATTAAGCACTCACCCACAGAGAAAAATCAATTTGCTTGATATTTCGATACTTAGAATTCGTCTTGCCACAGCTAATGCTATTACCTCACAGAAGTATCCCACCTGGATGGTTGCACCCCCTCAGCCCACGGCTGGTTTTGTCCTCAGCCTAAGCATTTACAGTACTTGCAAAAAGATGGATTACCTCCATCATTAGATTGCCGGAGAGACTGAATCATATTTCAATATGCCAGCTGTTTTTATAGAAAGCCTTGAATAGTAGAGAGATGCACTTCCATAAAATTTCTAAGGCCAAAAAAGTGGTTTTTGCACAATTAATGCAACATTCGTGCAACCCATGTCTTTTCAGTGCAACAAACATGCAATGCAAAAATATATGAACAACTGAGCATACTCACAGCACATCAATCGTTAAGGAAAATACATGCAACTTACAGTTAAAAGATCTCAACAAGCAGCTTCTACCGAATGCTGGCATTCTTCAGGCAAAGCTTACAAGCGAAATAGCACTCAGCTCTTTTCAGGACTACAGCCCAAGTGTATTCAAATTTAAAAATGTGTCTGAAACAGTCCGGAGGACTTAATCAATGTCACACTTAGCAAGGCTACTTCAGTTCTTCAACTGAACAGCTGAATGTCTGCATCCCACACATCAGCTCTCATCAAATACCAGACTTTCCAAATTTGTGTTTAAGGATTGTGGCATCAGTTCCAAGAACAACTGTCCCAAGCTGGCTGGCAATGAAATGGAGGCCAAGCCATATTTAGTCAATATACTACACTTCAAAGCAGTTCCTAAACAATAGCTCTGAGAAACCATTTTTTTAAAAGGGGGAGGAAAAAATAATTTTAAAAAAGACATTTCTTTGCATCAAAATGAAGATGTGTTAACTCCTGCAAGTTAACGGTCCTGCTGCCAGGGTATAGGCAGAAGGATATAAGCATAGTGAATCATATTTTTCAGACTTAAGCTCCAAAATTTTTATGAAATGGAAGTTCTACTTCTTACATTTATGCATAAGATGCTCTCTGAAAACCAGCAGCAATGTATTTACAAAGTAAGAGAGTACTTCTGTAAACTAACCACAGAATGATTTATGGTTTACCAGGACAAAGTGCTTAAGTTTTCTCCATATATATATTCCATACAAACATTGTCACACTGTACGTACAGTGAATATTAAAACATGACTAGTTTATAAGGACAACCTCGCACTTAACCACAGCTTTTATCAAGTGATTCTCCACGGTGGGTTTTTGCGTGTTTGTTTTTAAACAACTATGTACGGCAAGGGTACAAACAAGATAATTCAGAAATCCTCTTGGGGCAGAAACTTACATATAAATAGAGAATCTAAGAGATGTAACTCAGTTTAATACCTTACTGATCCCTAAGAAAGATCACTTGCCCCAAAACCATATTCTATACAGGTCTTGATATTAATTTTTAACTTCCTGATGACAAAATAAATTAGGATACCGAATCACAGGCCTAGCTGCTTTCTTTCCCTCAGTATCTCCAACTCAGCTTCCCCCAAATGGACACATGCTATTACAGCTATTTTTTAACAGTAATAGAAGAGTCCTTGATGATCTACAACAAAATGTAATCTAAACCAAGCATATAAAAAGATTTGTGTAATCAAGACTTAGTTTTTATAGTTCCCAATTCCAGTCTTCTCTCTTAATACCATGGAAAGATGGGTGTCCGAGTGTCACAGGAGTGGTAAAGCCTAGCCATTTTAGTAGCTACGCTAGTGATACCACTATTGAGCAACATCTCCCTCCTGCAGGAAATGTTTTGCACAAAATCCCAGGTCTGTCATTGGCTCTGAAGAAAAGATGTTTTCCTTTTTTCAGAAACCAAATCAAGATGTTTTAACAAATGCATAGCAAGGCCACCATGACAGGGTCTTCTCCAGGCAGAGCTTGGTACAGAAAGACACCCATGACCAAAATGTCCCAAATGGAGAACTGTGCAACTTACTGTCCATTTATATTTTGACAAGGGTTTAGTAACATTGTGATCAGACTATTAGACAAAACACTGACACGCACACGCTTTTCTGCTGACCTGTTTCTACCAGCTCTGCAACAATTCAACTCAAGATAAAGATCCAAAATGAAAGCAGTATGAAAAATAAGACATGGAAATTATTAACTGCAGCATTAAAAATAAGATGGCATGCAGTTTTGCATGAGGCAGAGATACGTTTGGGTGGGGGGTGAGGGAAGCCTCCTCTAGCTGGAAATACTGGGCTTTAGCTGCAAAAGTAAACACTTCTATTTTTAAGAAGTTAGAGTCACATGCCAAAGATGTCACAAGTCTAACAGCCACACTATAGCAACAACATCTGCTGGTGCATTTCCTGTGCCTCAAACATTTTCCTAGATTTTCTTTTGTTCAATTTTCATATTCAGCCAACCATTGTCTCTTCATCTGAATATTGCTCCCAGCACTTCATGACAGGGACTGCAGACATTGTTTTTGAAGATGAAGACTAAAAGACAGTTATGGGAAATTTGTGCAAAGCTTCAGCATTTTTTACTTGGGGTGGCTATACAGTGAAGAGTGTTGTGAATGAGTTTTCCCGCAGATGAAATATTCCACTTGCTGTTGCTGACAACAGCAGTGGAAATCTTTGTTAAGAGAAAAATATTTTGGCACTACTGCTGCAATAGTATGCCTGTTCTTTCCCTTTACTCCCACCTTCTTCCTGTCTTGTAGAAAGAATCTTGACCACCAAGGGGTTTTGGGGGTTTGTTTGGGTTTGTTTTTTTCCTGTGGAATTTATAGTCTAACTTTATCATTTTAACTGCATCCTGAAAACTCCTGGGTGGGTTTTTTTGTTTGTTTGTTTTTGTTTAGTTTCCCATAGATGCTGTTACAAAGGCAGAACATTAGCATAGTGAAAATGTTTTCACATTTTTAAAAATAAAGTACTCATACAGCAACTTTTTCCTCATCTTTTTAAGGTGCATTTGCAAGGCAGGTAGGAAATGATTAAACCTTAATCCAGTTTGGAACCAAAGGTTATTTTTAGACCTCCTCCCTCCATCTGAACAGACAACCCCATATCGCAACATTTCATCCACAAAATCATTTCAACCAGACTAGGGTTTACTGTAGCCAGCAACCCACATGAAACAAACAAAAAAAAAAATGGCTGGACTGTCTCCAGGTTTTTCTCACAGCTGCAGACAATGCAAGAACTGTAAGATCTTGAAAGCTTGCATGCCTGCAATGGATCCTGAAAACATATTCTGCATAAATTATGCTAAGAGCAAGGATCAGAGAAAAATAAGAGATTGGCTTAAAAAGGGGTGATCTTCAAAATAAGAATGCCGATATTATTAAAAACTTATTTATGATGTGGATAAGACCTAATGGGCCTGGAAGTTTTGATTCACAGCTTTTCTTAAGCTCCTACAGAAAACATAAGTGACAAAGACCTTCACCAGAAGAGAAAACAATGTAGGCTATGCAAAGGAGGTCATCAACATGATCCTTCAAGTACTTATACAGTTGTAGGCACGTTTTCCAAGGGTATTTTTTAAATCTCATTAATGACAATAGATAGGGACTCTGCATTAAATCAGCTAACAACTCCCCATCTTACCTATTTACAGGATTCAGATCCTGAATGTGCCTAAATGGAGTTATGTTTGTAGCCCAGCTTAGTTTCTTGAAGCTTTCTTCATGTACCAGAACAAACTCTTCAGCATTACTTAAAACAGATTTCTTCACCCATCTCTTCTTTATTTAAACTTTACCTTCCTATACGTTATTTCTGTCTCCCATGGTAGTTCCCACTCCATGGGAAACCCCTTCCCCCCTTGTTTTGAAGCCAATTAGAAGTGTGAGATTTTAAGCCAAATGCATCAAGATTTACTTCGAGGTTCCTTTCCCCACATGGCATATCAAGTTCATCACACTCAAATTATATACTCTAATGATGGTAGCATTTCGTTTCAGATTTTTGAGTTAGAGCAGACAAATTCTAACTTCAATTTACCCTTAGGAATTCTGGGTTCTCTTCAAGTGGGCTAAGTTTATAAAATTGCAGGTATACCAGATCACATAGCTGTCACTGGTTTTCCTGGGAAAAAATGCATGGGGGGCCATATGGGATCATATTGACTTTGGGGGGGGTGTGTCTTTTTAATTTATTAGCTGTAATGAACAGAAGCTGCAGATTTTTAGAAACCTTAGTGATTTGAACTTCTAAATAAATTTTATAACCACAGATCAAATTCTGGTGTGATTAAGTTGGTCCTCATGAGGTAAACAAAAAGGGAACTCATGTTTTCACTACAGACAACTTTCTGAAACATAATCTATTACCTGTGATGCAGCTTGGCTGCTATGAACATTAAACATTCCACTAGAGGTTTTTGCCTTGTGTATTTTTTATTTTTAAATTAGTAGGAACTTACTTTAGAGATTTCTGCCAAAATTCCTCCCCCCTCCTCTAGTTCCCACTGGGTTAACAACATGCCATCAAAGGATGTCAGTTTTACAGCTTCTCTCAGCTCCAGAGAGGACTGTGTTCAGGCAGGATGCTTATGTACCACTTGTGTAATGCCTACTAATTACAGTGGCTTCTGTATCTCTGTATGCTCCAGTAAGTCTTTATTCATCCTTCCCTTTCATGTCTTTGCTGTTGTTACGCACATAGCTTCCATGTTTCACTATTTAAGCTCTGTGCCGAAATATGAATGCATAGCTTGTACAGCTGTGTTAATTAGAGTACATTTTACTAATCCAGTGGAAGTTGCAATTTACTGTGTGAACTTTTTGTCTAGAGAAGAGGGGCTGACCTTCCCAGGCTTCTGGTGTCACAGATGGGCTTGCAGTCCACGCTTCTCTTTCCAGCCTCCTCCTCCTCCTCAGAACAGTACACTGTCACTCATGTCCAGGTCAATATCCACCCATTTCTGAGGAGTTCCTAAAGAGACTTCTCTGCTGCCACTAGATCAATTCATGCAGTCTCCCTTGGACATCCTCCCTGATGCCTTTCACAAACAAGGCTGACAGTCAAATGAGGTTTTATAGCAAGAGCCTGGGGTCCCTACCTAACCCAACCTTGCTTGGGCATTCCATAATCCCTCTTCCTTGGAGTTCACAGCAGCTACAAGCTATTAATCTGCTCTAGGCACAACAACAGACGACGCTCCTTGGTCCTACAGCCTGCATATCCTGGTTTACATGCAGTTGTCTGTCTGTCATATCATCGAGTGTTGGTCGTAACTGAAAAAATACAGTACTAGCAAAATGAACTTCTAAGGTCTCATTTTCCCACAAGTCCATATACCTTCTAAATTTAGAGGTAATTAGCAGTTAATTGCTTAGGAAAATAGTAAGGTTTTCTGGTTTGTTTGTCTTCTGCTGTTTCTTGACAAGTCTGAGCCATACATACAAGAGATCCATCATTACAAATCTTAAAAGTATTAATTGAAGCAGTTATCTTAAAACAGTCCCACGGAAGGCAGTACAATTTGCTGGATCAGCACTCAAGAAAACATGTAAGTGTACATACAAACATCATTCAGAAAGCAAGAGTGATGCGATGAAAAACCCTTTTAATTTGATGACAGTCTTTTCATTTTCTCAAAGACCTCCCGCATTATAATATTAACGTAATAATGCTTATCGCCATAATTAACCATCTTATGGTTAATTAACCAATGCCTATTGCCATAACTAACCATAAGATGGTTATGTTATAGTTATGTTGAAGTTACAGTTAATATATATCTCATATAATGTACTATAAGATCGATAGATGGCTAGATCTCATAATACATCCATATAAGTGCCTAGTAATACAGGATCTTATTTTACAAGGATGCCTCCATGGAAACCAGGGTGACACAAACACCCCTACCCCACAAATACACACTACATGCTTCGCCGTTTAGAGTCAACTGTAATGCCACTGGCCCAAGCAGGATAAATTCCTTTAGCATTTCTAGCTTTCTAGTTTGTCTGCCAGAACTGTAACCACAAAAATGCTTTGCCATTTGATCACAACACAATGAAGATAAATGATAATTTTAAGAAGCAAAGGAAAATAAAGTAAAATAGAAATAAAAAAGAAATTTATATTTTGCATATATAGAATATAAAAGAAATATAATAAAATAGAAATACACATGGAAAATACATAGAAATTACATCATTATGACAGCTTGTTTACAAATAAAGTAAAATACTGAATATTCAATATCTAGGGTAAGTAGCTTAAAAAAAAATAAAATCAGAAGGCTTTTGTAACACTGCAGCCCTCTGGCTAACTATGTAAATGTGCATGATTAGGATGTATATATGCTTAGCCCTAAATTAAATTGAACTGTACTGCACGGAAGATCAAACTAGAGCTCAAAAGCATACGAGTTTGAGGTAGTGCTGAAGAGATATGGGGAGTTAGGTGGTCCTCATTTTACTGCAGAATGTGCAGGTACTGTAGAAATCAATCAACAGCTGTTTGTTCTTTCTTCATAACGAGAAGCTGCATTAAAGACACAGCCCAGCTACGAACACGCTTACCAGGCAGGGAGACAGCCAGGAGCTTCCCCTTCTTCAAATCTGCCTTTCCTTTTTGCCACTGTTTCTGTAGAGCTTGTTAAAAATAAATTCACTGTAACTGAGTATGCTTTACTGAGGTGGACTGAAGTATACAAGGACAAAGGGACATCATTCAAGCGTACCTTTCAGTCAATCATTCATTTTTCATAGAAAGCTTAGGCACTGCATTCGACCTGGCTACTAGCAAAGGACACATTTTGCAAGACAGGGCTAAACAACACACCCCCAAAATGCCACATAGTAACGAAAACTTATCTAACCAACACAACACCCAGTTAGGGCTTTTTTTTTTTTCTTCCTTACAACAAGTAGGTGATTCATTGCTAGATAAACAGGAAATACTACATAGTGACCAATCTGGAGCCTTTCCCCTCCCCTCATTTCTCTTGACACGTAACTTGCCTTTAACTGATAAGATATTATAGTCTGGAAGGAACCTGCAGTCTGTACAAAGAGCTATTATTTTCTGAGGAGAAACTGTTAAAAAGCAAGATTTTCTCATTAATACACAAAGGAACTTTATTTCTTCTTAACTAAAGACTTTTCTTCTCTCTCCCCTCAATGCCAACTTGCTCACTTTCATTCAGCAACATCAGGGAGAATTTACCAGAAGCAGCAGCACCAGGGTTTGGCTCTGAAACAGCTGGTTTATTTTTCTTCATATTAATAGTTTCACAGTACTAGGGTACATTTCAAGTACTGCAGTGCTGGCAAGGGAACAGACAACTTTTAGTTCTATCTGTTCCAAAACTCTGCTTTATAAAGCCCATGCTGTAAGTTAAAATACAAATGGGTTCTTATTAAATTGAAACTACTTGAAGTCATCACTTCACTCTGTGCAACTCCTGTTGCTCCCATCCCACAGGTCTAACTAACAATCAAAATGTACCAGCACCGAAGAAGGATGGTGGGTCTGCCTGGTGCTCACATCAACAAAAGGGACTATCAAGGGGCTCCTTCTGAAAATTGCACCCAGAAACCTAGAGAAAATTATCCCAGACAGACTTAGATATGGACATGGATGTATCATAGCCATAAATGTATTGGTCTGGGGAGTCTGTTGGAGGAATCCCAGTAGGAGCACTTGTAGAATTTTAGTTCCTCATTTTTTGTTTTTCCTGAAAGCTTTTTTCCTTGATGGTTTGACTATATGCGAGTTTTGCTTTCTTCCTGACATTTTAAACCATGTATAAACACCAGCCAAAGAGCTGTTAAATTACTTTGGCATGTAACTGTTAGTTTCTGTATTTGAACCAAAGCTATTACACATTGGGGTAAAAGGAAAAAACTTGCTCAGACTCATCCTAACCTCTGACCTGTTTACCAGACATATAGTGAAGCTCTTAGCACTTTTGGTAGGTAAGCACACTGACACAGCTTTTGCAAATTTGAGACTTCCAGCTCTGGGCTGCGAGAACTCAAATCCAGAGCAAACTGGCAAATATTTTTTTCTACTCCAACTCTCAAGGCCTTTCCCTTCAAAGTACTGATCCTCTCCTGGTACAGTGCATTTTACACTGAACCTGATCAATAGAGTCTTTAGGCAGTTCCTTCACTAAGCAGGCTTCCTTCCAACAATGCTACTTCTGCTAAGTTGAAAACAACTAAATCCTAAGAACTTTGGAACCAACCTCCAGAAGGACAGACAGAAGAGCTATGTTAAATACATACATACATAACTACCACTCCTATGATGGTAACTGTCATGCTGAACTAGTGAGGTATTTTACATCTCTCTGTTCATCTGCAAAGCCTGTACCTTAGCTCAGGAAATGGCCACATTCCTTCCACATCCAAATCTCTCACCTCCCTCAAACCCTCAGAGGGATCCTAAGGTGTCTGAAGAATATGGGAGGGAGGGAGGGAGGGAGGGAGTGGGAGGAAGAGAACCATCTAGAACTGGGAAGTGGTGCAAACACCTCTAAGTGAAAACAGCAACAGATGAAGAGAAAATAACATTCTCTTACTAGGAGATAAACCACGCATGCGGCAAATAAAGAGACTGTTTTATTAACATGGAATAACAGGAGTTGAACATTAACCAGGCTAAACCAGTACAGGGGATCAAAACCCCTAACCCTGGACAACTGCAGAAAGGACCTATTGAGCTTTCCCAAGATTTAATTCCACCACAGGTATCCCATGGAGAAGAGGCAAGTATGCTCAATTCTACCCAGCAAGGGAGAACAGTGAGGGAAAACAGCAGTAAGGAGGAGGCAGCAATGCCAGACGCAGCTGAGTCTCTGTAGTCTGTGCATCCAGGAGGACGATCTCTTTAGTGTTTCTATGAGTGATTAGACTGAAGGACTAAGGATTAGACAGAGCATAATGCAACTGGAAAAATTAAAGTAAATAAATAGATGGCTGCTCTTGTGAATTTTTGCAAATTAATGCAAAGAAAACCTTCATGCCTCAGCGAGTGAGGGTCACACACTTCTTCATTTGGAGACTGAATTCCAGAGGCATCTGTCACCCACTGTGCACACATCACTCACGTGCTCCTCAGAATGCCTCCACAGGCATTGCCTTATTCTGGAACCTGCCTGAATAGCACAGTAATAAAAGCACATCATTATACAAGTCCAATTACCTACTACAGCACCCCACTCCCCAACAAAAGCAGGGAACATTATTGTACAAAGGAAGGAAATAAACCAAGGTAACGTTTATACTTAGTCCAGGGGGAATTCCAGAAACATGGCTTCCTAAAAGCTTTAACATTAATATAGAATTAATTTCCTTTACACAGCAAGAAAGTAAACAGAACATCATATGTTACTCACCTCTGCAGGAAATGCCTTGGCTATCAATTACTTGTTTGCAGATTCCACAAATTTTGGACTTCTTAAAAGACTTGGTTTTGAAGGTGTGAGACCTTGAAGCTGTTTCTTGAGGCTGAAAGCAAGGGGAATAACATCAGACTCTCCCTCAGCTTTTGAGTCATACTTTTAAGTGAAATATAGATAATTTTAAATTAAATGTAACAGTAGTGTGTCAGTAGTATAATAATAGTATGTCAAAGTGCTCTCTCTCTCATCCTCACTCTTATTCAATATCATGAGCTTTCCACTCTCAAGTGTGGGAAGCAACAGAGTGTGAGGACCCTCTCGCATATCAGGACACAGACACTGTAAGACATTCTAGATAACTTCAGAATTCACTCTATGACTTACCTTTTAAAAGGAAATATAGAATAATCTCTATGTTATGAACCAACATCCTTCTGACCTAAGGTCTTAGCTACATAAAAGCGTGCATTCGTTCAGCTTAAACTGATTAAAAATAACATAAGTAGTGCTCTATCACAGTAGCCAGTTTAACTCATCTGGTGCAGAAGGCACCTTGGGCTTTTCATTTAATAAGTGAAAAGCGTCCATGCAAGCTGACTTTGGCACAGACCGCTAACTTTAAAATCACTTTCGCTTCTTTCCCGCATAAGAAAAGTACACTAGTTTAAAGTAACATTATTTCCACAGTGTGTTACAGTAACTGAAATATCATATTTAAAATATAACGCAATAACAAAATTTCTAATTGGGGACAGAACTGCAAAAGTCAATACCATATACGTGATGGATATTATATGGCTTCTGTAACTTAGGAAACATTTAGGTAACACAACAGAGGGGGCTACCAAAAGCCTGTGACAGAGTCAGTATCTCCTCTGGAAGATAGATTGGCAACTGGAAATATCAGTTACCTCTTCAAAAACAAAAATATATTTCACCAGACCATGAAAATCCCCAAATGATTCTTCATGTTCCTCATTTTCATTTCACATTTGCACTTTACGATCCTTAAATTTAGTACTGCAAATGGGCTTGCATTCAACACTTCAACACCTGCACTGAGTTTCAGCAGCACAAGTGTCTAGAAGCAGAAAGCTGTCCTGCCACATGAGGCCAGACCAGGCCACTGCAGCGCCAGGCTTCCACCCTTATGTCTAATGAGAAAGTTTCCCAGCATGGTGCAACGCACAGGTCTATGGCAATAACGTAACATGGGATTTCTTTGTGGCTTTGAACAATTCAACATGTAGCTCTAGGCAAAATGTTTACTGTCTTCAAAAACATCTACAACACAGCTGCTCATCAGACACAAGAACAGCCATAAAAAAAAAATTGATGTCACGTTCCGAGTACTGCTTTCATGTGGGCCTACCTGAAACTCCAGAAGAGCCCCAAGGAATACAAATGGCAGCGTCTGACCGCCCTGAGCAAGCCTGGGTGCTCGGAGGCCATGCTCACCAGTGGAGATGTACAGTCAGCCTGATCTTAATAGCTTCAGGAAACATTGTTGGTCTTACCCGCAGTGTAAAGCCAAGATAATTAACATACTTCCATAAACACCACGGTAGAAATTACTTAGGCTGAAGGAATAAAACTCAGGCTGGACTCTCAGGAAAATCTTTCCACCAGTGAAGCGTATTAATCAGCAGAAATTAGTGGGAGAAATAGCAGAATAGCCCACGTCCTCGAAAGGCTGAAGCAGGGGATGAAACACTTGAGAAAGAAATTTGAATTGTGATTACAATGCTTCATTAAACACTTCGATCACTCACTGTAGAAGCTGAAGTCACAAATTCCCCTGTATCACCCACTGCTGACATTTGTATCATGTTACTTCAGGTTAAATTGGAAGATGTTGTCAGAATTACGATTCATATTAAAAGTAAACCATAAAGAAAAAGAACAGCTGAACTCCAGAGTTATGTAGGAACACACTTGATGGCAGACAGACCAAATTTATTAGTTTTGAAAAATCTCTGTCATGATTGGGTTTTTTGCATTTGAAAATACAGGAGATGTTTTTGAAGAGACAGAGGTCCAGGAGGAAGGAAAAGTGTCATTACATCCAGGTAACTTCACTAATCTGATGTGAGAAGGTTCTGCACCATAATGGGTCCAAGCATTGTGCCCGGAGCTGCGAGCCCCTCATCTCCACAGCCTCTTCTATGTAAAAAAAAAAACCAAACAAACCCAACAACAAAAAATGAAACAACAACAAAAAAAAAAACGTCAATGCCATCATCTCTGCCGGTTGCTCCAGTTTCTCTGCTTTGTAGATATTGAGACAAAAACAGAATTCTTATTTTAGATTTTATCCGGTCTTATTCCCCTCAGAGTTCTACTTCTGGGTAAAGTTTACAGGACATGTCTGTGACTCTCTCTGAAAAGGACAGTTTTGCAGAGCTTGCAGTTTTGAAGAAATTAATGGATAAACTTCACAGAAAGTTTATTCTGTATCTAGGCCTGCTTCTCCTTGTTTCCTAACTCCCAAACAACTTCTTTGCAAGCTTTGACACTTGCACTGTTCCAAAGCAAGACAACTGTCACAAGAACTCACTGTTTAGATACTGGAGTTTAGTGTAAGTAGATCTTGACATTAATTGACCAACTAGTCAATCTCACCATTTCGTCTGTAATGTAAACATTAAATAAAGTAATTTTCCTCTGTGGCATTTTGGAAATATTCTGCAATGCAGCCTTTGCATCTGAATTTAAAAAATGTGCATTTTTTGTTCCCTGTTGTTTATTTCAAGTACATTCCGCTATGGGCTCTCCAAGCAATTCAGTTAAACAATTCATTTAGGAGATTCAGTACTCAGCCATTTATACAAGAACTCTGCATGATCTACTGTGAAACCTAGAGGAGCCTAGAGCAAGGTTTCTTTGTTGTCACTCGGTACAGCTTTTGTGGTTCTCCACTAAGGAAGATGCCAAGGAAAAAGAAAGAAAAAAAAAAGAAAAAAGAAAGGAAAACAACCACAGCAGGCAGCAAGCAATGCTAATTTCATGAGGCTCAAGACAGGAATCTAAACTGTATGTAATTGTTAGGAGAGAAAACTGGAAGAAAACAGTGCAGAACCACAGGTTACAGATTGAGTTTTTGCCCAAGGAAGAGGCTATAATTACGTCTGGTCTCAATTGCTAGCATTATGAAACTCTCTTTTGTTTACCACACAAGGAAATATTTTTGGCCATGCTCTACTCTCTATGGCACACAGAAATCTAATGAAGTTGAAAGTTTATCCCAGACTTGCATCAATGTAACACGGCAGACTGTGTAAAGATTTACATGGGCATCCTCAGTATGGTGAATTTCAAATACTTCTCATCACTGAGCATTTTCATTATGTAGCAACATGCTGATCATCATCAGGTAAAAAATTCACAGCAAGTCTGTCAAAGACTTTTGAGAAAAGCAGTTTACACAAAAAACACTCTCCAGATTTCAGATTAAGCCAATACACACTAATGTACTCAAGATACACAACTTGGTTTTTGGCAATACTGATAACAGCAATTCCTCCTTGGCAGAGACTGAACACTGGTTCATTACACCTATGGAAGGGGCATTCACAGTGTTATTCCCAAATACCATACTACATCATAACAGTTAATTATTCAGCGAAGAACAGAACCAAGCAACGTTTGTTTATTTCAACTCCATGTTTCCAACATGTAAACTGCAATTGTGATAATGTTCATTCTTTAAAAAGACAGTCACAGGGCTTAGATCTTTTATCTAAGAATCAAGCAAATATTGTAAAATTAAGCCTGTTTAAATAATCTTCAAGAAAAGTGTATAATTATATTCACATACATACATGCTCAGTTAAAAAAAGAATAATCAAACTTAGCTGATTATTTATTACTTCTACAGAATTTGGTCCCTCCAAAGTCATGCAGGCAGTGACTAAATTATACTTAAGAAATACAAGTCTCAACAAAAATAATTAGACTTTTAAAATGAAATAGTTAATTCCAGATGTTACTCTTTGTGGAGGAAAAAAAAGCCAAAAACTGCTTGTACATTATTTATCCATCTCCAAAACTTGTAACAATCCATGCCATATATTCCAGCTAAGATATAAAGTTGCATGCAAAACCCCACAGGCTTTCCCTATGTCAG
>NW_008825560.1:428905-438708 GCF_000699105.1 Pygoscelis adeliae | reverse complement strand
ATTTTAGATGGCCCATAAAAACCCTCTTAGCACAGCAGCAAAATCATATAAAGCAAAGATATGTTTTGTTCACTTCCCGGCCATGGTCACGCAAATATGATCCCTTTCCCCTATCCTCTCTTTAAATCACTTACCAACCAATACTGCAATTTCCTGGGACTCTCTTTGTGCATTCTTCTACTCTCCAAGGTAGCTTTAAATCCACTGGCTGATATAATGCTTATGACTATTATTTTAAATACATGGAGGGAGGGAGTAGCAGTGTATTAGCAGAATGGGTATTTCATCACCTTTTATGGGCTAGGGAAATGCCCATAGGGGATGTCCAAAAGAAAGTTCAAATAAGGGATGACTGAAAGCAGTCGCCACGAAAAGGCTGAGCCCCAGTTAAAAAACCTTTGCAAAACTGAGCGATACATCTGTTTCTGTAAGATTGCTCCAAAAATAAATCACACAACTAAGGAAAAAAACAGCACAGCTAGCTCAGGGGAACGCCAGACAACTCACCCCCTTTCAGCCCTTTCTGTTAAGGTTACCCGTCATTACTTCTGTCACCTCTCTACTTCCTCTCCTCCCATCTCTTACACGAAGTCTGCACAGCAAAAGTCCCATGATTTCTGCACAGTTACTTAGAGGTCCCATGGAGAAATCAAAGAATAAAATCCCATCAGGTTACCCGCAGTTCGCCGTAACTAGCATTCCTGAAGCGAATACTGATGAGACGGGACTGCCCAGAATACAACAGTTGGTATTACACAAAATAGTTTAGAGCTTTTCTCTTCCCTCCCCATAGCAAACAGCATTTTTAACTTTCCTACTCCTGAACCAGTGTTCCACATTTGCTGCAGGTTTCCTTTCCAGAAAAATATTTAAGAGTGCCTACCATGCATACAGGCCAAGTAATAGGATATTATCCATCTACCCTCTAAAATGGCTTTTAGAACAACAGGGTTGACCACAACTTTTTGTTAACTATAAAAAGTGATTATGTCAAAAGTCTCACTCACACAAGGACAAGATGAATATACAATGAAAAACTTTCCAGAAATAGCAAACACCATAACACATGAGATTCTCCGCAGCTCTTCCATATGAGTATGAATTCTTGGAAAACATACTACTGCTTCAAAAGTAGCACTGTATTTTAGCCAAATGACATTAACTGAACACATCACACACATTTAAGTACATACACAACTACCACCAATGAATATATAAATTTTGCTACATAACAAGAATACGGGACAGTGGCAAAAAAAAAATTTTAACATCACCAAACAATTTTTACACAGACTGAAAAAAGGCATTTCTGGCCGTTTCACTCACATTCAAAGATTATTTCTACAGTGACAGACATAGCACATATATATATCTACACACACAATAAAAATGTACACAAATAGCTAGCTATACCACTATCACTACCATTTACTATTACCAAATAACTTCAGAGGGATTGCAAAGACGAGAGTATTTGTTAAACACCCCATTTACTCCCCATTCATTCAAGGCATTTCACAGAAAGACAGACAAGCAGCCCAAGCTAGAGAAGAGAGATTTGATTTAGGATCATGCAGCCTGAACTGGCAATATCTTTCCTAGTGGAGTCTGCTCCTGACTTGTGATTCAAGCGAGGGCACATGGAGACGTGGGTGAGGAAAAAATGTCTCATTGAACCAGCTGAGTAAAGTTCATGTCGAGAGGAAAAAAATCCTACGATTTGGTAGTACAAAACTGCCTTACTGTATGAGTATTGGGGCCAAAGAATAATAGAAAATGACAGAAAGAGAGTATTTTTTCCCCCTTATTTAAAATATTTGGTGCTATAATTTTAAGCAGCAGAAGCCTTTGTGGTTTCTCAGACGACAGAAATCAGGGGTCTTCATTGTTTTAATAAGAAACTCTGCCTAGCTACCAAGGTTTCAAAGCTATACATTTTTCCAAAACAAAACTAAAAAGGAAGTTTCTGTCCAAATGACCTTACAGGACTTACGTAGATTTAAAGAGGTCAGAAATGTGCAAAGCACCTACATTCAAGGTTTACTCAATACATCAACAGCCAATTGTAGAAAATATGGCTCAAAACATAAGGTATGCCTTACTGGGTCAGCACAACATCCATCTCACCCACCCAAGCACTTCATTGCTGTGTCAAAGGGAGACCCTATTCAAACAGAGCAGGCCAGCCCTGCCCCTTCTGTGTCCCACTCCCTCCATGCTCCTGCTGTACCAGGGATGCTGGAAGGTCCATGCTCTTAGTATCTGTTAATGGACCTGTTTTCCACTAATTTTGTCAAACTCTGCTTTGAACATGCTGGTACTGTCTGCCCCATGTCCTTCTGCAGCAGCAAGTTCCAGAAGATCATACTCCCCCTTGTTTAAAGTACCATCATTTGTTCATTTTAAAGTAAACTCCCACCAGTTCTGACACTTGTTAGTTTCTGCACTGTGGGACTGCATGACTAGCTCTGCCTAGTTCAACCTATTCTCCATCTTTATGTTTTTGTAAAACCTTGATCATATTCCCCCTAAACCTTCCATTTTCCAAAGTGAAGAGTCCCAGTGTTTTCAGTCTCTTCCCAAAAAGCAGCTGTTCTATCCCCTTGACCATTTCGGTCATCCCTTTCTGGACATTCTACCATATGCTTTTATACATGCTGGAACCTGATAGATAATGTTTCAAAGTTTCAAGTTTAAAATTGAAAAGAAAAGGCTAGATTTGCTTCACAGCCTGTTCAACTCACACAGCCTAGCACTTGGGTCTCTAGATGTAGATTTCCAGGTATAGCTGCTTCTAATTCCAGCTGCCAGAAAAAACACGTTGGTCATGAGCTGAAAGGAAAATTGTACTGGCTCTCACACACAAAGCTTTCAACCTTAGCTCTCACTCACAGCTCTGAACTAAAAAGTTAAAAGCCGGACGGACACAAGGCAGCACAAGATGCAATACAGAAGTCGCAGCACAAACCTAGCCTGCCACAGGGTTTTGGAATGGGGGTCTGCAGCCTCAGTCGCCCTACCAAGTGACCTGCCTGGAAGAAGCCATGACTGAACAGCAAATTCACTGCTCTCTAACAAGAGACAGGACCTGTGCCTCATGTATTATTCTTTCATGCCACGTACATTTACATTTGTCATTTGTAGACAGTTCACCTTGGAGGAGGTCCTTCATCTAGATCATCAACTGCATGTGCTCTTCCCAAAGTTTTACATTCTTGAGGCAAAGCAATATCAGCTTTCTTTGAAAGATGGTTTCCACAGGATGCAGAGGTAATATAAGAGAGTAAAGTGTTTGGAAAACACTGATCATCAGATAAATCTCTCCCCACTTTAAAGTTTGAGGGGGCCAACCTCAAACTTGAAACAACATTCAGGAACTTTTTCATATTTGCTGTTTTCCCAGACAGTTTCAAGTCCTTCCCTTATGATCTGGCTGAGATTTCAGTCCAGAAAACAATAGGTCCAGGTCTGCCTAGAGGTGGGTGACACCAGCTAACGAAAAACAGCGCCCAAGGGGGTCTGAATGCATACCCATTAGCAGCCCCGACACTCCTTCCAGCAGGATGCAGGCAGAGCAGCACACCTGCTGGAGAGAGGCAAGAAGGCTGCCTTTCTCCAGCCAAACCTTCACTGCTCTCCTTCATCCAAATATCCCTAGGAATTGGTTGCCTGTAGAGAGCAGTCATCCCCTCTCCTCCCAGTAGGAACAAACGGGGTGGGGCTGTGGTCACTCCTCACTCGTAATGTAAAACAGCACATTTTTTCGTTTCATCAGTTCTTTGCATTTTCGTTTCAACACCTTCATTTCTCCACTGCACATGAACCTGTACCGGTGAAAAAGCAATTAGGAGACAGATGGAAAGTCCATTAAGACAATTGTTACTCCAGGCACTGGAAAACTTGCCTTTTTCATCCTCATCTCATTGGCAAACCGACACTTTGTTCTGTGTGGGAAAATACTACAAAGGAAACATCTGAAAGCAGCAAAGGACTATGTGCATCATGAAAGCTCAGTGTTTGTCAATGGCTTTTTTCTTTTTTTGTTATATGAACTGGCCTTGACATCTCTGAGGCTACAACACCGCTTTTATTACATGAAGTCTGGAACTCCCACATATTCAGAGCTAGACATCTAACAACTAGAATTCACGTCTTTAAATAACAACGGGGGAAAAAAAGGCTATTTGTGAATATACCTGGTTTATCTTCAGTTCACAGTAAAGAAAAAAATGTTGAAGGGCATAACAAAAGTAAAAATTCAGATTCCTCAAGTGCCTACCCTTGAAATGCTGACAGTTATTTTTTTTTTTTAAAGTCATCTTCACCTAGAATCTCTAATCAAATCTCTTCCCACTGCAGATGAATTTTGGAGGTACACAAAAACATGGAGCAAAGTACATGCTTCTATGCATATTTCCTCCCTCTGTCTTGATAGTCTCTAATGAACCTGTTTACAAAAGCAGCAAATGCACAAAGGACTGCAGTAATGTACAACCTAACACTCCTATGACATGATGCAGTTAGTTACAAGGCCAAATACCAAAGAGCTACCAAGAGCTATGTCTCATAGTAAACAATTTCTGGTGTGACAAGAACCAGATATTAAAAAAAAAACCCACAAAAAACAAACAAAGAAACCCCAATAACAACTAGGAAAGTTACCAAAATCTGCAAAGCAAGTGAAGAAAGGGAGAGCATAAGCAAAAGAAGAGGTCAGACCCAGACTAGAACAAGAACAGACAGCAGCAGCTGTGTGCCAGAACACTGACCAGGAAAAACAGCTGAGAGGGATGAAGATGCATGTCAGTAAATCAGTCACTGAGAAACGGAAGAAATATTATTAATACTAATGCAGTGAACAATTTTAACCATTGCATATAGGCTAATTTTGCTACGCAACTTGAGCTTTCCCTCTTACCCTCACAATCCTGCTTGAGGCAGGTGTGCTACACTAATACATACTCAATTTGGCCCTTTAAGTTCATGCAGGTACTGTGTTGTCAGCACTGCTACCTTTCAGATATATCTTTTTTTTTTTACCCCTGTCCTCCAGAGAAAGTCAGCATTGAGGCTAGAAATACAGAGGTAAGCAAGCTGATAGCTGCACACTTCATATACATGTGCATTTAGCAGCTGCTGTACTAAGGAAGCATGCACACTGAACATGCGTGTATCAGGGAAGTATCAGTCATCAGTCAGGATCTGCCTTCTGTAACATCACTATGTTACATCTTCAAGAAGTAGAAAATCACATGCTTTCCAAGTCTACAGGAAAATCTCATTAAAGGTGATTCAGTAGGATGGAAAAATGGCAACCTCAGCCCAGTTTCCTCTTCTCCCCACACACATCCCCATTTAACTACTTTATTTCAACCCAGGCTATCAGTGTGGCTCTTGGGACCTACCGACACAGACAGTATTAATGACTGCATGAAGTCTACCTGGCCATTGTACTTTGAAAGGCTAGAGTTACACTAAGCAGGGAACGGAGTGCAGACCAGCATCTGGGGCCAGAACATCTTCACTCAACACCTATGCTCCCCACCCCAAAGTATGTACTTCGATTTATTCCCCTAGGCCAGAAGCAATGGTATTCCAAACACTCCTGGTTCAGTATGTAAACAGCTCTAGTTAAACATGCAATCCCATATAGATTATCATCTGCACTAATGATAGAAAACAGCACTCTGTGTGTGTGTGTATATGACTGGAATTACATCCTTAACTATTTCCTCATTTTATAAAGTTACCTTACTTCATATAGTTAAGACTGTTCCAATCAGTAATCTAAACAATATCTTTTCTATAACAACTTAAAATAGGCACATTTTCTGTACTTCTTTAAACCTGCGGATCCAAAATTTTTGGCTTACAAAATTTTATATTCAGTAATTTAACAAGTGGGGGAGAACCCAATGTGGAACATAAAAATCTTCATTGTGCAATTTCAGGTAGAACTTCATTTCTTTCATAACATCCAGTGTCACTTTTTTGCTGCTATTTTACTCAAACTTTGCCATTTTCTTTCCATCGTTATAACCAACCATTTTCAGGAAACAAAACCAAACTAATATTAGGACTTCCACAAAAAAATTTTAGAGGATAATGTAAGTACCACTCCAAATATCAGAAATGTTTACTCAACAATCCTGCTCCAGGATGTAATTTCATTACTTTAATCGGACAACAGACAACTTGTGGTTAGCCATTTATTTTGTATTTTTCCTGGTGTTCCTGTGTGGTCTTGTCAGGTGAGTCTATAGGAACACAAGCTGATGAAAAACACTCTACTTGCAACTGTAGATTTTGCATACCTTCTATTTATTTTCCTCTGATATTACAAGATTAGTTGTACCGACCACTCTGAACATATCTCTCAAAATGTTTATCATGTAATAACAGTATACTAAATCAGAAATTCTCAATCATATTCCCTTATTGCTACTAACCACAGATGATACTGTACAGAGTCCACGCTCACCTAAGCCCTAACAGGCAAATCAGAGGAAACTTTAGAGAGCAAAGACTAGTAGTACTAGGTAGGTTTGTATTTTTACTGAAGAACATGAACCACACACACAAAAAGAAAAAAACCAAAAACACCAAGCAACAGTGTCAAAACTTCCTGGTTAAAACTATTATTCATACTACAACACCACTTTCATGATGCACAGCTATTTGAAAAACACTAAGGAGGAATCAAGGTTAGCCTGATGGCGACAGATACATCACTTACTGCGGCAAACAGCAAAATAAGGCTCCTCTTCTGATCCTCGCACTGCTTCCAGCTCTAACCATCCTTCCCACTCTGGTATCCAAATCAGTACTATGGAAAGCAGGCTGTTCAGGCTCTGGCAGACATGCCTGGCACAAGATGCAGTCACACTTTGCCATACAGAAAAAGAAAGCGCTTGCCATCTCAGATTCAAGCTTTGCCTTTATTTGAGAGAGGAACTCACAGTAAATGTATTAAATTATATAATGTTAAGTTCACATACACATTTTGATGTGTGGCCTGCAGCTCTGAGAATAAGAAAAATTCAACAGCAAAGCATACCATGTTACAGTATAAGAATGAATCTATAGCAGGCTAATCATCATAATTATACCTACTTCACATAAAAAAATTTAAATTCATTACCCTTACCTCCACCTTATTATTGTAACCATTTTCAAAGTCACTTCAATTACAGCCTGGAGATAGGATAACATCCTTGCCTGCCTGTCCAAATGGCCTCCACCTTTCCGATTAGCTATTCCCATTCAAACATTAACCTCTAGTAGGAATACAAGAAAATAGCCATCTTGACAAATGACATCAATTCCAGTCACTGACTAGTGAAGGCTGCTACTAACTGGGAGCCCTGTGTGCTCCCACCCAGCTAAGAAAAGATTTGTCACTACTGGCCTGAGGCTTGAAACTTCAATTCCTCTCCTCTGCCACGTGAATGAACCAGGATACTGTAAAACGGCTTAAGCACAAGGATCACATTCAGCTACAAGATCTAAGGCTCTTGTAGAAATGGAAATCAAACACAATAGACATTTATAAAGTTATTATACAGTGCCCGCTCTGTAGCTGATTAACTTGTTCACTCACCCAAGGACAAATAGTTGAACTATTACGTTGAGAAAAACACTTACATAAAATGCAACTGTTACTTAACTCAACTGACCTGCTCCTTCCTTGTAGCTCAAAATAACTATTTACTTTAAATTTCCAAATAACTATCCTAGTTATTTCCCTGGCACTAAAATCAGGATCTCTTATCACAGTGAGTAAAGAAAAACTCACTAAAACATATGTTGAACTTGACTTTCATGATCCTTTTCAAAGGTCCAAAGAATCCACTTGAAACCCTAAATTCTTACTTCTAATGACCAGGAAGCTCCACAAACTCTTACTCTTCTTACCAAATACTCTCCAATCTCATCAGTATCACTTCATCAGGGTTCTTCAGTTTCCATTCTCGTCTGTTGCACCAAGGGTACTTTCATATTAGCACACTGGAAAAGTACTCTGTTCTCTCTGCCTTCTCTCAGAACAACGACGGTTTCCTTTAAAGCATTCATAATTTTTACTCTATTGTAGCTTAGACTTCTTTTCTTGTACTTTTAGAGGACTTAATTCATTATCAAAACAGTTACTGCTCCCTCTGCCCCACAGAAAATAAAAAACATCCCTAGAACAGATTATTCCAATACAGCAAATTTCTAATCACAGCAATTTACAAAAGCAACAGTCCCATGGTACACTTGCCAAACCCTGAAATAATTTCATGGGAATGTACAACAAAATACAAGCGAGACCGGAGACTCATTTCAAAGGCTCATCCTGGTTCTGACATCCAGTTGTTCCAGTATGTTCTTCATTATTACAGAGCACACCATATAGTATATCAATATTGCTACTGAAATCAAATAAGACTTCTGAAGTATCTTCACTGCCTGGATATGTTTGTTTGCAGATCTATTGACAAGGCAGATCTGCAGGCTGGTATTTTTATAAATGTTGTGAAGAGAAAACACAAATACTGTTTTTTTCAAGACTTGAGCTGTATCTCTGAACAGGTAAGAAAGAAGAGGTAATCTTTCAAAAGAAAGCTACCAAATCTCAGTTTAGCCAAAAGTATTAGTCAGCAGGTATTCACCACTCAACAGATTTCACTCAAAACACCAGGACTGTCAGAAGTTTTACTCTTTCAGGATCTCTGATCTGGCAAAGTAGGCTTCTTCACAAGCAGCAAGCCATTTGATAAAACCAAGCAACTTAGAACAATCAGCGATACTGCAGCATTGGGCAAATACAACCTGCAAGTGTACAGTTAGCTATTCAAGACTTGTATGCCGGCTTTTTAGTATCATGTGACTTTCTTCATATAATGCAGTTCAGGGCAGGAAAACCTGTAAAATTTTCAGTCTGTTTTTGTTTTGCGGACTGACAATATATGTCAATGTAGCCCTTTCCCTCTCCTTTACAGCAAATGTACAATTTCCAAATGAGACCCACTTTTCCACAAACACATAAAACCTTATTGACCAAACCACAGTCAGAACATAACACTGTTCTCCTGAGCAAGAGTGTACACAAGAGAAAGGGAACAACAGAGAGACCTGCCTCTTGCTAACATTCTTTCAGCAAAAATTTATAATCCCTTAATTTTGCCATTCAAACAAACCTGATGCCTCCAGCCATAAAGAGCCTAGTACCTGTATGCTTGCTTTATTTGTTAATTTTCATTACACACAAGGCTTTAAGGCAATAAAATTGTTTATAGGCTGCAACCCTCAGCAGCAGAGAAACCACAAGGAATTCACAGATGTGATTACCTTCTTCCAAGTTAAAAGCATTACTTCAGAAACATCAGCATATAAAATGGGTTGTATTGCTGAGGAATGAACATACCTCGGTTTGTCCACCAGCCAACTCTCCAGACGAACTGTTGTCAGCCTGGTTTAAACAAAGGGTTGCTTTAATTAGTGAAATATTACTAACTGACAGGGCAAATTCCAAAAATACTTCACTACAATTAGAAACCTTTTTCCTCCCATTAAAACAATTTTTAAATAGCATTTAACCCCTACATGGCCACATGGGTGTGCTCTAAGTATATCCATTTCTCCTCCGTACATCAAACAACAGTTAAGTAAGCAATAAAAACGTTTCCCAAAGCATCTGAAAAAGCTTCCCAATATTATTACCAGAGGATCAAGGCAACGTTTCATTTCAGTGTTGTTTCAGATCCCACTGGGACTGAAGTTCTTCCAGTCTAGCTCTGCATTGAGTTTAACAGGGCGGGGGG
>NW_008825560.1:413475-428870 GCF_000699105.1 Pygoscelis adeliae | reverse complement strand
TAGCTCTGCATTGAGTTTAACGGGGGGGATGCATAAAGGAAAGCAAAATGCCAAACAACTGTTCAAACCGGTTTTCAGTTCAGGTTAAGTTTAATTCACAGCTTATTACTGTACTGACTGTAGTTGTCACCTTCCCCTAGCTGCGATGAATTTTCCATCTTTTCACTTTCTAGAAACTGTTCAGTTATTCTTTCACTACTTTGAGCAACCTAACAGGCCACAGTTCACCACACACCTATGAGACTCCAACCTGTCCCCATGCAGTCCCCCACACAGCCACCCGTATGTTATGTTTACACATGATAGCAACTTAAACTGTGGAAATCAAAATCGAAATTTACTGCTGACAGAACAGGTAGTAAGACATCAATACCAGTGCAGATCTTTTTAAACAAAGAAATATCATTTTGCAAGCAAATAAAGGGTGGAGCTTAGTATTTTTTTCTTAGAACAAGTGATAAAAATCCTTTAAAGTTAAGCCAAGCCAAACCAAACCCTGGGATTTAGTAACCTGAACTACTTCACTCTATACACTCAAGCACGACAAAGGAATCTTTTCCATGCAAAACATGCACATATACACAAGATATTAATTGTATATAATACCTGTACAACAACATACAGATGCCCTTTTTGTTCTTACTGCTTGCATGTGCTGCATGTACAGACAGATGCTTTCAGACTAAATGAAATGTCTTGTCATAATGACATTTTGCAGAAAATTTAAGATCTATTACTCTGCCTCTGTAGAGGATGGCTGTGTTTAACCATCTCTCTGTGACTGAATGCGGTCACAGGAGCATCCTCCATGAAAAGGAGAGGACGGCTTATAGACGTCTTGGTTTATGTGAGGTACTCCCCACACATAAGGCTCCCTGAACTGAGATTATGATTTGATTCGTTCAACTCAGTGTTCCAGTGACCCCAGCCCCAGGCAGGAAAGGTGATCCTGCAAGATCACCTAAGTGAAAATTTCTAGCAGAATCAGACTACCTGGAATTTAGGCTTACACTTACAGTTGTCCAACTCATGCCATTATTTATAGCAGCCATAATTTCCAAGCATTACAGCCAACGTGAGCTTGTGTAGCTTATAACCTACAGCAGTGCTTACTTACATCATGACCTATGCTATGACTTCCTCTTCACTGTTGACTGATCTATATAAATCTAGAAGCAAATATTTCCACAGAAACAGCAACATGCAATCATCCTCCAAGGACCTCTGAAGATCCTCATATAGTAAGTCCTGATATCTAACACAGTTCTCAAAAAAACTCATTTCTTCAGCTATTACACAGTTAATTTTCTTTCACTCACTCAACTTGCTTTAGTCATCAGCTTGTTTTGTTCAGGAGACATTTCTTAAGAAAGCAATTCAATTATTAGGAACCACTTAATGCTCCTGTAAAATGCTGGAATTTGTCAATTTTTTTTTTTTTAAAACACTACCATATCACCTATGAAGCTCAAACGCAAGACCTCTCAGACATTAAAAAAAAAAACAAAAAACCACAAAACAGATGCTTTCCTTGGTTTATTCAAATTTAACCTCAAACACACAAACTCCTGCTAGCAGAGGCCCAGCCACCAGTGGGTGACAAAAAGTCACCCTGAATTTAGGGGGATTAAATCACCCCTGGAGTTTCTTTTAAAAAGGCCTCTGTGAGGGGTGTAAGAAGAGTCCTTATACTCTTTCCTTAGGACCCCAAAGCAGCCAGAGTGAGCCATCAACTACAAAAGCAGAGAGATAAGGGAATAGTGTTGCATCTAATCAAAACTGAGGACAGACATTCATCCTGGAACATGGCCATACGCCTTGGTCAATCACATTTACAAACAAAATTCTGTGAGACCTTAAAATAATCAGAGGGAACTGCAACACTCCAAGCCAAAGCAAGCTCCTAAAAATCTTTAAATGTAGATATATAAGCAACATGGGAAAATTCCACTAAATATATAAGCTCATGCCAGGACTCTGGCTGTTACATGCTGCTATTTTCTATCTTGAACAAGAAATAAAATCTTCAGTTGTGACATGATATACCCTCACAGAGACAAAAAGTTCGAAACGACACATGCGCACACGCAAACCTTTCCAAAGCGTCTTCTGGGGCGGGGGAAGATCTAGGAGATCAAATCTCTCTGTGACCTGACCAGCACTATCTTACCTGCAGGATAAGCACCCAGGCAGAATTCTGAGGAAATCCAGTGTGAAGAAAATCCTGATATTTTTGGAAAAATCTTGACTTAAAAGAGCAACTTGAGAGGAGGCAGGGCAATACGAGTTCAACAGAACACAAGTTTAACAATCTTTAAGAAGTTTGTTTGAGAAACAGAGCATAATATTTGATATCACCAAACCCTTGTCTACTTTCCAGTCACTTAAATATATATAATCATCCTTACTCATATTTAAAATGTCTGAAGTTGAAATAAACAAGAAAACCTGATGATGTTCATGAGAGTGTTTAACTATTGCAGATTATCGGTGAATAAAACTTTCCTAAACTCACTGAGGTTTCTATGCAGTATCCATGTCCTACAGGCAACCACACCGTTATACACTGAGGCACAGGGGAGGCTGAGTGTGCTACTGAGCAATTTTAATTCCCTCATCCTGCAAAATACATGGTGTTCTGGATACAAACACAGATGGATTAGTGGCTATTTCTTCAAGAATCATAGCTTAAATAAGAGTTGCGTAGCCCTGCTTCCCATCTACGTTTTTCTTGCATTCCCTCTATTTAGTCTGGAACTCCAGCTCAACAGACAGAGAAATGTCTTCCTGCAGGCAAGAATGAACAATCTCTCCCCAATTACAGAGCCATGTGTGGGCTATGAGCAATTTTCCAAACATAAAAGGAAGGAGAGAATTTGCTATCCATATATTAACAAGCTAAAACAAGCCAACCTGCAGATGGAAAGGATCAAAGTGTCTGTTTGAGTCACCTCAAAATTAATCCCCTCCAGGAATGTTCACCACCTTCCCCCCCAACACACACACACTACGTCCCCCCAGTCCCTCCCAGAGCAAAAAGTCAAGCTCAAAGAATGCATCTAGCTCTTTTAGATTAATATGATACTCCCCAGAATACACGCACCCCTCCTTTTCTCTTTGAAAGACTATGTTCTTCCCCCTTCCCCCTCCATCCCCAGACATGCACATGCAGATAGCTGAGAGACAATTTTATCCCACTGTCTATCAAACACGATACTATGCTTCAAAAAGATTCGCTGCAAGTTCAGGTTGGAAATGGCAGCTACATCACACAGTAATATGACTGTCCTTCCCAAATGCTAAAACAGCAAAAGTAATATTTATCATCTGTAATACAGATTCTTTGAAGCAAACTTGCTTTATAAACAGGAAAAAGCAAGTGTGAGAAGTTAAAGATATTAGGAAAAGCAAATATACCCATTATGACAGGTAGTTCTTCTAGTATTTTCAGGATGTTATTCGCATTTGAGCTGCCACTGCTCAACTGTATTTCAGACAATACCTTAGTTAGATGTCAAAAGGGCATCTGTGATGTCAAACTCTTCTACATCTTTCTCTTAGGGCAAGCTGAAAACTATCATGATTTGGAGAGGGCCTGAAAAAAGGTTCTTGTTCTGCTAAACTACAGACAAAAAAGCTACATTCTTCCCAAAAAAGCCTGAAGAAGCTCAGTGTTAGCATAAACAACCCCGTTTCATTCCTACAGGAGCATCAAAATTTTTCGCAAAAAGTGTTAGAAACAGGAAACCTAGTAGCTGATGGGTTGGTAAGAGTTACAAGAGTAACATTAAATACAGCCAATTCTCACCACATCAGAACACTGGCCAGGTTAAGGAGGCAATGCTACTGGGAGTTTACAAACCGATCTATCCTGCTATCAGCCACGTTATATCCATCAGCTCCACTATACTGAAGAGTGTATAATTTGGGGAATTGCCACATACAGAATGATGTGGCTCACTGACAAGCAACATCAGTTGCTCCTAAACTCATGAAACAATACAAGCTGTGCCAGGCAGCATTAATAGGAAGGAAGTGATGGACTAGGAACAGGGGCTTTACTTTCAAATTCCACCTGCTAAATCCTTCCTTGGACTTTGAAGTTCTCTCATTTCATTACCGCTCACAAGTTTGCCACTGCCTCCTTTGCAGAGAGACTATACACAAAATTAGATGAAAGGGAGCTCCGACACAAACCACTTCAGCTACCATCCCACCGTTTGGATCTTGGAAATGTCAAAAGCTCCCTGCCTCACCACAGACCTCTGGGGAAACATGGCCAAATGGCTTAGTTTTTCCATGCAGCTGTGCACCATCTCTAAAATGGAGATACCAGTTTTTTTAAGATTGGGATGACATGCAGCTAAGTAACTTTGAGAAGGAGCATAAACTGTCCAGATACTACAGTAACATATAATGTAACAGACAGGAAGGAAGGTTAATATATTTGTGCATGAACATACTTGAAATGTCAGCAGTAATCCAGTTTCACTACACTTACAAAAGAAAGCTAGCAATACAGGAAGAGGTACTCAGAGGACTGGTTTCTAAAATTGTATCACATTTTTGGAAGCACTGCTATGTGTATGAACACCAGAATTAATAGAAGAAAAGGTTTGGTTTTTTCTTCAGCGAGCTAGTATATTTCTCTTTCCCCTTTAGAAAGTTTCAGTCATTTGGTTAGGAAACAAATTTGTACACAGCTATTCACAATTAATCAATAATCTTGTTGCTACAATATGGGTAACTAATAGAATACAGCACAAGTTAAAAAAATTATTCAACTACAAATAATGAAGGGAAATACAAAAGGTATCTTGAAGTACTTTCACCACCTGGTATAGACCTTATAGCCAAATAAATTTATTATTCTTCAGAGTATCTTGCTTAAGTCTGTATGCGTAAAGTTCATTTGTCATTGCTCCCCCCACATTTATTCATTACAAATACATCACCCTAAAAATTAAATCTTGATTCCTAGCAAGAGACAAATAACTAAGATCCAAAACACAGTCAAGAAATGCTCTTTTTACTGCTGAAGTACAGGACAGTTTGGGTTAAACACCACATAACTCAGGTCTGCCAATCCTTTATCTCCATCAACACAAAGGCGTAACAGCATACATAGACTCTGTGGCCCCAAAGTGATTTCAACTGTTGCATTTCCCAGGAACTCTATAGTCAAAGACCTACGCAGGTTGAAAATATCACCCCAGAAATGCTCTTTCCTTTCTTCTCTAGGCCTTTTCATACTGCTTTTAAGTAGGAGTATTTTCATTTTTTCTCTGCTTTCCCGCTGACCGCCTCTCTCTTGAATACCTTTTCTCTTGCTGAATGCTGCTCAGCAATAATTACGATACCTAGGAAATTGTCTGTGCCTCGAGGCAACATGCCTAAATCTGTGAAATCCTCAGTTTGTATTCTTGTAACCACAGTTAGGTGAATTTACGCTTTCCAAATCATTAAATTTCTTCATTAACTAATGGATCCAGCTACATCTGAAATACTTCATTATATCAGCCATATCACACTGAAGTTGCACTCAGTCTTTATGTGAGCATTAACACTTTTCTTTCAGAAAGTGCAGGAGAACTTCAGTTCTGAATACAGTAAGTCAGAGTTACTTGAACGGAAACTCCCACATCTATTAGCATGCACAGCAAATTTCATGGGTGTGGTAAACAAATGAAACTGGTGCCCAATTTGGTGTCATTACGAAATAGAGCAAGCTCTCACTTTTCTGAGAGCTGTCAAAAGATAGTTAATGACTGATAGGAAAACCTTGATTTGCTCTGCACACATGCTTTATTTCCCTCATTACTTCAAGTACAATGAAATGAAAAACTCTGCCTGCTTGACCACTCCTACTCTATTTTGAAATGTTTTTCCCTTCTCAGCTCTACAGGTCTTCAGAGCACTTATTCATCAGGGAACAACTACAAATAACTGTAACAGCACCCATATGGGTAAGCCAAAGCAAGTAAACTGAACAACCCAAAAATGTTTATACAGGCAATGCTCCCTCTACAAGCAAACTGTAAAAGGAGCGTCCATTTCCTTGGAAGACTTGAAGGAGAAAAAAATTGTTCCAGATTACCCAGGAAAGGAATGACATTCACAATACTCAGAATGGAAGTTGAAAGCAGAGGAACGCAGCTCAAAGCTCAGAAGTGCCATCAGGAAAGAGAAACCCCATTTTCTCACTGGCAAGGGTCTGATTCTCAAGAGTGACAAGGCCCATCAGCTCTCAGCTCTTCCTAAACTCCAAGCTTAAAAGGAACCACAAGGGCTTTCTGCCCGTTAAGAGCTTGCCCACCCCTACTAGCAGAACTGCCCAGCCTCCCCAGGCAGCACGCTTCACTGGGCCTCCCAGCAGGCAGAGCCCTTCCCTTCCTCTTCTTCCACAGCAGCAACACCCACAGCCCTGCTCTAAGCACAGCATGCACAATTCCACCTGGTTAAGCAACAGCAGGCATCACCATGCAGATGACACCTGAGAACCTGAAGTTGCTTTGCAAGAGGTAGGAATGATTATCACCTCCAAAAAGACAGAAAATGGATCCCAATCCACAGGCTAAGTGTCAAGTTTGCTCATTGTGTATCATTTTACATTTCAAGCTATGTTACTGATGACAATATCGGCATGAGTCAGTGACATGGAGAACACGTAACAGTAAAGTCTGTTTTGCTTGAATTTCAGTCCTGTGCTCCAAGCATTAGTCACTACATTCTTTAACAACGAAATAAAACCCAATAAAAAAATAATCTATTAAAAGGAAGAAAAGCCATTACTCACATTTCATACCATCTCAGCCTAACCATGTTTTCTATTAAGCAGAATGCCTTCATAAAAATCTCATACCTGCAGGGAACACAGTTTCTCTTAAAAGCACACGGATAAGGCACTAACCAGCTCAATTGGGTGTTTATATGAAGTGTTAATTCATTAAACTAGGGATGACAAGGTGCTTTCCCCTTCTCAAATAAGCACAAGCCATTAAAAAAAACAATTCTCAGAGATGCTTCTGATTATTTATCAGTTCCTTCTGGCAACACATTTCTTTAACCACACGATCACTATTTTGATACTATTATCTTAAACTAGACTATGAATCAACGTTTCGGTCCTGGTTTTCCCAGAAGTACTGTTCTGTACTTGCAGATTTTTCCCAAATTTTCTTTCTTGGGGAGTAGCACACTATCTCCTGCAGGCCATAATCAAAGCTGGGGTGCCTCATGACCTAGTCTCTAGCTTTCAGGAAAGGTCAGCTTGTTGACACACTTTATGCCCCTAAAGTACAAAAAGAATGCCTATTATCTCTTCAGGACAGAACGAGCATCTGCATTTCAAAATAAAACTGAGAGTAACAGCACGCATACACCCAGGGAACAGTCAAAGTGTTTCAGTTACATAGAAATAAAAAGTCAAAACTGCATTTTAAAAAATTACTGTTTTCTTCAAAGTACCTTTGCACAGCAGAGAAAGCAGGTATTTGACAAAAGAATACTCACAGCAAAAGCCAAAAGATTTTGGCATGCTACTCTTGGGCTTCCTGGGGGATGGAGTTCTAGCTGGCTTCTGGCACAATTCCTCTAGAGATTAGTTTCTTTAGAGAGAACTACAAATCCCATGATTCACTTCTTCCAATAAAAACCATTGTGCTTCAGGAAAGCCACTACTTGGAGAAAAGTCCAGTGCTTACCAAGGGGGGGGAGGGGGGGGGGGTCAGGAAATCACAAATGAAGCATATCCCATGAAGCAGCACAGAAGTAAAAGTAAAATATTAGATTGAAAACACAAAATTTTTAAGCCTCAAAAGGCAAGAAATCTATGGAAGAAAATTAAGTTTCCAGCCAGAATTAAACATATTTCTTCCCCTACCCCATCATTAAGCATCTTGGAACACATATGTAATTTAATATAGAGAGACACATCTTAACATAAGATTCAAGCCTACCCACTTAAGTATGCTTTTGCACAGCAGACAGACAAAGGAGTGGCAGGATAGCTCCAAAGTATTTTACGTAACCATGGTATGTAAGACAGAAAGAAATGACAAGTAAAGGAATATTGGCATCCATAAAAATACTGCAGAACATGAAAAGCTCTCCAAATAATGCAGAACAGCTGGATTCAAGCTGCAGCAAGGCCACTGCTGAGTATCTGCTGAAAGAGAACACCTGCAAGGTTACAAAAAGCACAAAACATGGAACTCTTCTTTGAAAATGACTACAAAATTATTGTCAGTCACTTGTTTCCAGAGTCATAACTTATAAAGAGAGTGTATGAGACTTGCCAATATTTACTTGTCATATTTTACTTATGGATTGAAGATGCACTTCTAAAACAGGTGTATTGCTGATATGTGAAAAACACAATTTTGCTTTCAACAAACCATGATCAAAGAGCAAGAGCAGCTAAGATAGAATAGCAGTTTTTTAGATGCTTGTAACCTTACAGCTCAAAAAAATCCAGTATTTGGACTAGACAGGAGAAAGCAGAGAGGAATTTTAAGAAACAGACTAATAACAATCTGTGTTTTGACTGAAATCTACTAATCTAAAAATTTATTACTTAAAATTCAGTCTACTATTAAAAACGTACATCCTCCCCCAGAGTTTGATCTTAAGCACCCTAATCTATTGAAACTGTCACTGGAAGTGCCAGGTATCCCAGAAGCTGCAGTAACAGGTCATAAATCGTACTTGACTTTTCACCTTCCAAATCAAATCCATCTCAACTGAAAATAAAAATTCTGAAGGCTGAGAGTTGCTAATAGCTGCAAGAATAAGTGAATGACTGCAAAAAAGATAGCACACCTCAGGAAAGGCTTTCTTTTAATTAGTGAGATACCTTGTGTTCATAAGGAAGTGTTTTCAGAGGTTTTTAAACACAAATTAAATTGACTACGCTCTAAAATCAACAGCAATGAATTTAACCATAGACCTAGTCAGGTTCCAGGCTCTCACTTCTTGACCATAGCAACAGGCTGTGTGTTTATGAATTAAAATCAGGTAACAACTCCTTCATCAAACCCAAAGCAAACAGTTTGTTACCAAAATCCAGGCAGCTAAAGTTTCTTCATATATATATATATAATTTTTAAAAAGGCAAATTACCCATAACCTGGCAAAAGTACAATGTCAACAACTCATAAAAATTTACATTTGGATTGCAAACATTAAAGAAAGGCTCAGATACACCAGATAAACAAAACCTAAATCATATGTTCAGGAAATCACACGTTCCCAGATGTACAAGCACACAATACCCACAAAGATATTCTTTGCTCTCATAGTTACTATTTTCAGGACACTGACTGCTAGGAAAGTATCCTGTAACAAGCCACTATCACCTATTAATCATTAAAGCTAGACAAAACAAAAGCCTGGATGCACACAAATTGTGCTTCCACAACTAATTGCTTTACAATTTGGGGAAAACTCATATAAGGCTGTGGAGCACAGATCATGTCTCCCTCTTCACTAGCCCCAGGAAGGGCAGAAAACAAGGATGCTCATGATGTGGTACAGAGTTTAACACTACCAGAGCTAGGTGTTACAAACCACCCCACCTCCAGAAGAAACCTCTAATGGAGTAATCCATTAGCTTGTGGTTGGTATCAAACAGCCAGGAATGCTTGAGCTATGCCTGGCCAGAGCACCTCTCAGTCTCTCCTGGTACAGTAATTCCACTGCATACTAAAGCACCAAAGAGGGAAGGCAAGAGTCTGCATGCACAGCATGCGAAGAGGGAAGACCATAGGACCTCTAAGCCAGTACACTCTCCTATGATGCGGAAGGCCCACGTTCAGGCTCCTGCTCTCCTTTGCTTCCACACTGCAGATGAGCACCCCAGACACAGTGCTACAGTATGTGTCTCTTCCTGGCTCCGTGAATACTGGATTATTTACTACAATACAAACCCAACTTTTCCCCCTCCCTCCTTCCCAGTGGGATGCCCTCAATTCCCCCCACCCTCCCAACTACCAATTTTTCTGCCTGATAGCAACAAGTCCTCTCCGCTGGCCACTACAAACCCAGCTGCTGCCCTGAAACAGGAGGACTTACGCTAGCCAGCACAGAGGACTGAGCTACTGACACTACAGCTGCCAGAGGACAGGAGCAAGAGGAGGCAAACACTTCCGCAAGGGCAAGAAGCAACAGCAGCAACCTCACGCTGACCAGCAGACTGGAAGGAGGTGCAGAACATAGCACACAGCTGTCTGGGCCCTCCTCATCCCCTCCAGAGAAAAGGTGGCAAGCCAGATGGAAGTGTCCCCTGGTGGGCCACTTTCAACTGCAGCCACCTGCTGAATCACTAAAACAGAGATACAGAAACCTGAGGGCAGAAAAGTGCCTCAAAATGTATTAATCAGGATGAATATGGGTGATTAGGACACAAAAGTGTCCTAATTTGGCAATCAAGAAGCCTTACAAAAACCTGAAGTTTTTGTCTGAGAGATTTTCATGCTGAAAGACAGAAGGTGCAACGTGCTTTATTTTTTTTATTGGTGCAAAGAAACACTGCTAGAGAACATATTTCTGCAGAGACCCTCATATCCAACAAGACAATATTATGCAAATGTAAATAGCCCTCATCAAATTACATACTAGTGCCCTCTTTTTTCACCTTACCTTCTCAAATGAATTTTAGTAGTACTAGCTGCAGAAAAGGGACAAATATAAAAAGACCTATGGAAGAAGGAAGCCGACCCATTTTACTTTAATGAAAAAGAGCTGTAAATACACTTATTCTATTGATCAGTGGGAATGTGCTTAGAAAACATACAGTCTGAGAAATGGTAGGCAAGGGACAATTGGGTAGGATGGTACATTGAAAGTTTTGTATATGATCTAATGATTATTTTCAACACAAGGAAGAACTACAAATTCACTTACATTGCAGGATTCCACAGTTTACCCAACTAAAATTACCACCTTCAAGAAAAAAAAAAAAATACAGCATTTTAATTGAAATTAAAAACATGTCTGCAGGTTAAAGTCATGATCATTCACTCTTTCATTCTGTCCACAAGCATACAGCTTTTAACAAACGGGGAGGAAAAAAGATTACCTCAACTCTGCTTTTTTTTTTTTGTTCGTTTCTGTGGTTAAGGCTTAAAAGATATCATCACCACCACCTTTGTCTTTCAGTAAATCAATGCAAGACTGATAGATTAAATAAAAAAGCTAAGCTCTAGAAATGCCTCCTGAATATGTAAACCTAATAGACTGCTCTCCAAACACCACCATTCTCTTTCTCATTCCCCAAAATCACAAATATATACATTCCTAAATGGATTAAAATCCTCTTTCTGCCATCCCCAAAGCTAAGAGAGTGTCTATGTAGCTTAAGGAACTACAAAGACATAACAGCATCTTCCCTTCCTCTGTCTCCGAGGCTGCTTAATTTCCTCAGATCTTTTCCAGTGGAGGTGCACTGGAAGCAGGCTGCATCAACACACCTGTCCATTAGATTACTGCAAATCAATCTGTCACCTTATGCCTCAAGCAATTCATTATCTCAATTCTGTTATCACACAGGTCTGTACCCGCAGGGTAATTAGATAGTAGCATGGGCGGCGGGGGAAGGGGGGAAAAAAGAAAGGTGAACACCTAGTCCCTGTGAAGCAAGGCAATGTTAATTTCCTATCACTGGCAGATCACTACAACAGACCCTGCAGGCTATGGAAATTCTGCCTTAATACATCAAGCACAGAACAGCTATACCCCCTTCCTGAACTAAAGAAGTCCTGAGTGTGCAAGTCCAGTTATATTTTTAAACTATGCAAAAAAATTAGCAACTTCAAAAGCACAGTTACATGGTAAAATATATCAATACAGGAAACTACCAAATCAAGTGGGGGAAAAAAGGCAGAGGAGGCACTTACATGCATGAAGTGCATTACCACTATCACTGCAGACCCTCCCACATTGCCATAAAGATAGTTTAAACTCACTCTCTCATTTATCAGACATAGCTCATTATGTTTATTCTGCCATTCCAAGCACTGCACTAAAGGATTAATTTTAAAATCCAAATGAATACAATGAAGTACACTCCTGTCAGAGAGCTAGGGGTGTTGCAAAGAGCAGGGCAGCAGACTGCTCTATCCCCAGGGTGAGAAATACCATCTTCCAGGCTGTTCTTCTGAAAATCAGTTTTCATTCATCATCAAATGGCAGGCCTCACTTTAGGGACATTGGCCTGCCAAAACTTTAATAGCTTTGACATTTCCAGGATGCTTGCTTCCCCCCACCTTATCCTCTACCCCTCACTAAAATTTGCTGCTAAACACCTGCAAATACTTACATGCAAATCCCTGTTACAGGCCTCCTGTGTGAGAAACAAGAAGGGACCGAACTGACTTCCAGAGACACTGTACAGTCACCTGGCTTGCTTCTCACCTTCCAGCCACAGAGGTACTAAGGCCAGGAGAAACAAAAAAAAAAACCCCAACAACACCACCACCCCCCCAACAACAACACCAACAAAAGCCTGAACCACTAACTCACTGTCCCCCACCTCTCCTATCACACACATCTTCCTTCACAGCTGGAAAGCCTCCATCAAGAGGGATTTTCCAAGAGAAGGTTCTTCAGCAATAGCTCAGGTGTGTCGTTGACATAAAGACTCTCGTTAGGATTTGGTAACTTCCTGTTACTTTCAGTCCTGTATTTGAGCCCTCTGTATGGAAGGCACAGGAACTGAGGTTAACTTGACCTGCAAAGGTTCTTCTTTTCTAGGCTTCACTTCCTTGTTGCTGGTCAGTCTTAGCCTATCGATCCACCGTAGTGCTAAAGAGGTCTGACATTTCTGAATGGTAAACAACAGGAATTGCTCCACAGTGCTATTTCACTGAAGCAATTCATTTTAATTCTTAAACCATCAACATGAGGTAAATGAGTACCTTACTTAACATCTGGATAAACACTTCCACTGTGACCTTCCCAACTTTACTCAATGACTCAGTTTCAGAATAGGAATCAGACTACCCATGCAATATTTTAGGTTGCCCTTAAAGGGCAAAAGTGTGGCAAAGCTGTACGTACAGCTTTGCCACACAGCATTTTTCATATCACAAGAACACAATGACAAACAGTAACAAGTGCAAGCTGTTCCAGTACTCTTTTTCTCCACCCAAAAAAAATAAAGCTGTAAATTTCTGACAACTTTTGTGAAGCTGATGGATAAGATACGTTCAGCACTCGTTACTATGGTAGGAATTGTACATTCTTAATATGTACTCGGTAAGGATCAGGAGATTCTTCCAGCTTGTGAATGAGTTAACAATTCGATTCTTCAACTGGCAGCCAGAAAAACACCACTAGAAATTCTCACTAGGAATAAAACAGAACTCGAAGCCCTAAAATTAAATGCCTAACCAACCATTACTCTTCTTGTAGTATGTTTAGGGACTTCTAGTTTAACTTCCTTATATTGCAAATGTTTCACCACATTTGGTTTTCCTTCATTACACCTGTTCTGCAATTTTAGCACTGCTTTCTATTTTGGTTACCATCTCTGTTTTTGTTAAAGAGTATGTTTAGGAGACACACAAGTAATTATACTAATAATGTTTTACTCAAGCCTCACCAATCTCTCCAAAATACCACCTCATTCTCTGTCATTTCGGTCATTTCCAGAGAAGGAAAGTCAGACACAAAAGAGATGAAGAAACTCTCCGTCAACTTTGGAAGAATACAGCAATTTCTTTTGCATCTGACAATTTTCTGCACTATTATATCACTGTCTCAGTGATACCACATCTTCTGCCAGCCATAGAGCTTATGGTCAGAGAGAGAGAGATAAACCAGAGGGATGAACTCACGTGCCACTCTGCAAGCAGCACAGCCAGGGAAAGGACCCACAGCAGAAATCTTTTTCTATGTTCCAACTATAAATATTTTCTGCGTGACCAGGAAATAAGAGCAGGCCAAAGAAGGTAATGCCAATGGTAAAGATATCCCAAAATATCACAGTTGTTCAGTAAAAGAAAGCATGAACTGCAGAAAAGTCCTTTGAATTAAGTCAGAGATTTCAAGGAACGCTAATTAAACCACTTGTGGCCACTGCCTTCTCTAAATAACTGTTCCCTATGGCACATACACATCTACACTGAAATGAAATGCATCATTTTAATTTAACTCATGGAAAACTCTTGGCAATGCAGCACTCATTTGTGAGCACCTGTACTTCCAATGAATTAAATGACTAATTAAGCCTTCCAATAAACATCAGTTATTAGAAGTAATCAATTTAATTACAACAAAGAAAAAATCCCTTTTGGCTATACAGGATGAAAAAGCCACTACTTCCAATACTTCAGAGGTTCTACTTCACAGCTTCAAAGTCATCAAGAATCTCATTAGTTTCAGCAAAAGCCCCCCTTGGCCTTCTATACAATAAACTTGACTAACTAACTGCAGCAGTTTCTTTTAAAAATTAGCCAGCTTAAGACATCTGTAATCAGTCATGGTGTTGAGCAGTATCCAGAAGTTTCCTATCAAACATCACATAAAATAGACCCAAAGTCTTGTTCATGCAGCTACAGCCCTTGTGGCTCTCGCCACTGTTTCATTTCATACCTAGTAAAATGTAAACACTGCTATTACAAATGTAATGACTACCACCAGGCACTCCTCAACACAAAAAAAAATACAGTTTCACATCTAAACAGCATTCAAAAAAAAAAAAAAACCAACAAAAAAAACACAAGAGCATTTCAAGTTACACAAAATGCTGTAAGTATCACCTAATCCTAGTTTTGGAAATGAGACGCTTGGTTGAGGCACAACTCCTTACCGCTCAGGAGACCATCCTGACTTGGAGGATCACGGCTCTGGAGACTGAGCCGTCTGGCCTGTGCTCCTGGTCAGCGCCGATGCCAAAAGCCGTTTACGACCTGGGCAGTTGTCTCAAGACACATAGAGATCCTGACCTCAATCCTCTGTAAGGATCATTTATCTGAGAAAAGCACCAGTAAACAACTAGAGATTTGGACCTTTCTGTAAGACGGATGGCAGTTTTAGCCAGTGGTGGCAAAACACTGCCAACAGTCAGAAGTTGGGCATCGGGAGCGATTTGGGTCGGTACCAAAGATACCACCATTTACCACGGACACCGAAGAGATGCGTTGCAGCGGTTTAGGGTAGCCTCGGCAGGGGCTGGCAGCGGACGGCGACGCGAGAAGCGAGCGCGGGGACGGCTCCGCGCTGCCGGACGCAGCTCAGCCCCGCACCGCGGATTCCCCCTGCCTGATAAGCCCGCAGCTTTAAGTAACTTTCCAGGAGAGAAACGCGTGCCTCACCGCTAAGCTGCCCAGCAGGGAGAGACCCAGCCCGGCTACAGAGATACGGGAGCGCCTTCCTGGCCCCTCGGCCGGACCCTG
>NW_008825560.1:380165-412605 GCF_000699105.1 Pygoscelis adeliae | reverse complement strand
AGGCTTCCCCAGCCTCTGCCCCGGCGGCTTTGAGCTTAAGTGCAAGGCTGGGAGCCGCAGCTCTTGGGACATGAGCACTTACCTCTCTCCGGGACGGCCAGCCATGGCTGCCGGCAGAGGAGTGAGCTTAACAGCCCCCGGCAGCCACGTGCAAAGCGGCCACAGTAACGAGGCCAAAACCAGTTGGGTGCTGAGGGGCCTGCACAGGCCTAAGTTTCTCAGTGCAGCATCTCAGGTGCCAGGATGATCCCCAAAATCACAGCTCAGCTGCTGCCTAAGGCCATAGATTACTTCTGTACACGTGTTCATGCAAGTACAGTTCTTTACTGCGCTGACATTTATGCTGTTTACACACCAAGAACTACCTCTCCCTTAAGGTAGCTCAAGAAAAGGCAGCTCCACACCTGGAGTTCCTGCAGGATCCACAAGCCAGGCACTGTCCCCTGTACCTGCTGGATCACAGCTGCTGCTGCTTGCAGAATGGGGTAACTTGCATGACATAAAAACCAGCCAAAGAGCAGGGCAGGGAGGAAATAGAGGTACTGCTATCCTTTTGCTCAGCATTTCAGAAAGCAGAGGTCTCACCCCAGATGCAAAAAATGAGAGTTCATGTCTTTCCTATGGTGAAGAAAGTTACCCCGACGCTTAGCTGAAACAGGCATAACCTGAGGCTCATTCCTTGAATTAAAAAAAAAATAAAAAAATCAAATATTCACTGAAGCAAAATGGATTTTAATTAATAGGATTGGGATGCCTAACTCGGATCATGCTATCAGCTGATAGCTGAGACCTCACCTGAGAGGTGGATGCATATCACTAGAGGCAAAGGAAAGGATTTGAACATCCCTCTTACGACTAGGACCCCACGTAAATGGGGTGTCCATACCGCCATGACCTCTTTGTAGCTTGATCCAGAAACAAGCTCATAGAAGTGAATCCTAAGCAGGAATAGATACCTTACTCTATTAGTCTTAGAGGCAAGATTTACAGCCAGCCCATTCTAGCACTAGGCATTTCCTCCTGGTTGATTTAGGCAATACAGTGGTTAATATTTGCAAATCCTTTGCATTGAGGAGGAAGGACCCCCAAGAAACAGAGATTTCTAGAGATCCCAGAGCTGGGCTTCAAAGTTCAAATCTAAGTCTGTTCTTTGCAATACTTCATATTATGGGAATAGGCAGACAGGTGACCATATGGAAGGCAACGACATTCAAATACAGATACATTACTTACTGAGAGATAGCAATATAATGAACACTGAGCGAACAGAAGACAAACTCGGTCCCAGACATGCTTAGTGTCTCACTTGGACAAGACTGTATTGTATTGCTAGGAAAGCTCCAGCATATTTAGAAGCCAGACATAATCAAAATCCTTTATTCATCATCACATCTTAAATCTCTTCTCTCACTTTGTGCCAAGCAAGGAAGGAGAACATGTGTTATAAACCTTTTAGACATGTGCATCTCACTGTTCTCTGAGACACAGTTTCTCTTAAACTTCCTGCTGGATCAATGCCATCTGCGTGACCCCACTGTATGGCTCATATTTAAATAATACCTAATGTGTCCCTAAATCAAGCCAAGAGACTCTGGGAATGGGATCAGGCTCTTAATCAGCAGTGCACAGGTACACACAATCAGCACCTTCAAAGCCTCCACAACATTTGGTGTTTTTCTTAAAGCCCCATTGTGTGGATCACATGATTACCTGAAGATTTCACCAACAAAACAAAAAAAGAATTACAATCAGCTTCTAGCTTTCAAGCAAAAGTTTCAAAACTTGAACCCCAAGGAAAGAAGGCAGAAATTATTATATTTAAAAAAATTTAAACTATCATGTAATTTATCACATGATTTTGAAATGCTTGCACTTTGGCAATACTTCATATGTATGCAGATACCAGCTCGCAGATGCACAGATTTTTACACATAAATGACACTAGTCAAATAAAAAAGTATTTATTTTTGCATACCACCTACAATACAATGTGAAGACTCAATGTCAGGAAGTTCAGTATGTAGGGTTACTGCCACAGTGTTAGCTTAGCGTACCTGCATGTTCTTTACATTTTATAACACATGGCTTTGAGAAGCAATAGTTTCTTATATGTTTACATCCCTAATTATTACCTCTATATTCTGAATTCCTCCCCTCCCTGCTTTTCCTAGGAATGGGGAAGAATAGGAAGGGAGAGAGGAAATCTGTGTCTGTGTTTTAAAGAGCTTTAAATGTATTTGAACCTGCCTAAAGGTGTAGTCAATGACCAAGTTAAACATTCATCTCAGATACACACTTGCTGAATCAAGGAATCTGCTGTGTGAAGGGAGTTGCTAAGCTAACCTGCTAATCAAAATAGGCTTGCTTTCTACTTTAATGACACCACAAACACTTTTAAAAATTCCAAAGAAGGGAGTAAGAGGAGTGATGGTAGTGACTCATACCTTTTATATGCTGGGGGTCACTTGCCCCTGATTTTGCATTGTCCTTTATTCTTACTGGTTTCTACAGAAGCACCCAAACTTGAGTAATGTATCAGGTAAATAAATAAAGCTTTTAAATTGGACTGAAGAGGGACTGCTTATTCGATCATCACTGAGCTGAAACTAACCATCCACACTTGTCAGCAACCAAGAACCTAGAGAGCAAGTTATGCAGAAATCAGGGCACAGAAAAATGGTTTTCAGTCCTATCTACCTGTTGTTATTTTGCTTAAATAACACAAGTCCAAACCAAAACAGTATTCTTTCATGTGCGTAAAATATATACAGTGCTGACATAGGCTATGTTTATAACCACTCATAAGGCATACAGATAGACATCACATTTGTGTCAAAAGTACTTGACATATACCAACTTCCCCTTGAGCAAGGCTCCTAAAACTTGGTACTCTCTTTCAAAGCAGGCCACTTAATACAAATTTGTAATCTGATTTCAGTGTCAGAGATCACAAAATAATAGTTTCTTTGGAGCTACGTAAAGCTATGTAATATAAACAGTAGCGTAAGAATTTACAGTGTTTCAGAAATGTCTCCCCAGCAGCTCTGTATTCTGGCATGAGCAACCACTAAATCCCAGTCTATACTACAGGCTTACTATTCTTCATGCAACACTTATTTTGCTGCAATATGATTTTACCTTTCATTGGTAAGGCCTCTTTCCAAGATAACAAAGGCAATAAAGTTTTACCTTTCTGCTAGAGTCTGGAATAATGGAAGAGTTGTAAAATAAGTATTTTATAGACTTTATAGAAAAAGTACTTTATAGACTTTATAGAAAAAACAATATTAAAAAAACTCCAGATGGTAATATAAGAGAATATTCAATTGATCAGCCCTGATTTTCTTAAATCTGATCTAAAGCAGAACAATCAGTTCTCTCAGGAGAAGCGAAAATGCTTCATGGATTACTCTGCTAATACAAAACTAAATCATAATCAGTACCTCAGAGTACTGCCAAAATGTGCATTAGTTTCCCACATAAGCAGTTACCAAGTTTTCTTTCAGGGGCACCTTTCTATGCATCTGCAAGTTAGGCAATTCCTGGAACCCACTCCTCTGTTTTGGAGAAGATTGCTAGGAAACTATCTTACTCAGGTGATAGCTTAATCTTAACAAAAGGCAGTGAGAAACAATTCCAAACTTAGCCTGAACTTCAGATCTTAAAATTATTTCCATAAGCAGTCAGTGCAAAAAATAAAGCACAAATTAACAGTTTTACATTAAGCTTACATTTTTATTTGCAACAAGAAAAAAGCAGTTCTCTGGTAACTAGGTTTTATTGTTTTCTTTAATTTTCAGTAAGACAAATCCTTATAGCTGCAGTGCTGTACAAGTAATAATCATCTCATTCATGTACTGTTTACAGAACTGCCCCTGCATATGTCAACTTTGGGCACTAAGCCACAATTTGGTATATTTTCAAGCTACCACACCAACTGACCATATTTAACCCCATGTTCTATGTTCTAGGAATCAACCCACACGACCTATTTTCCATCATTGACTTACTGGTACGGAACATGATATGTGTGGTCAAAAAGCTCACGTTAAATCTGCTGACTGATCAAACACACCAGTGGTTGTGTTACAGGTGCAGCAATGAAATATCAATCTACATTAACCTTCTGAAACATTCAATTGGTACAAAACCAAAAGAGAAATACAAAATCTCTCAAAAGCCTAAGAATAACTTCAGTCCATACCTACAGTGTGCTGCAGAAAAATCTATCATTAATCTCATTCTCATTTGGTACTCTGATTCTTCATGAAGAATGGACAAGGACAAGAATCTTGCACAGTATTTACAACATTTTCTCCTTGTACTAATTTACCACATTTTCCTAATAAATGACTGCATTTTTGCCGGTTATCAGCTTGCAAGGCGGAAGTAAGGGCATGTCTACATCGCCCACTACAGGATAGTATAGGCACCCTGAAAATAACCATAAAATGTAGAAGTAGGGCTATGCTGTTTTAAGGTAGGCTCATTTATATTGTGATACAATGAGCACCGTATATGCAATTATTCATGTCATCCACTACTTAATGCCCTGTGATGTAACAAAAAATGCCTGGTACTTAACATTATCCGATAAACATTTTGCTATTCTCCAGTTTCCTAGAACTGTTCCTCCTCTGTTTTTCTTGAAAGAACAAAAAAGCATTAAGAAGAAACTAGTGAGAAACACTGCAATTGGCAAGTTTAAAAGTGAAATTGTGAAGGCTGCAGAAAAGCCTCTAATGCATTGTATAACTGATGCTTTGTATAACATACACTAGCGCTACTATAGTCCAGAAAAAACTCCAACTCCAGAAGATGCTTTCAACACAAGTCTGGTGGTACTGAGTGAGGGAAGTCCAGTGTTACTTGATACAGAGAAAACTGGTAGGAAAGAGAACTAAATGAAAAGTAAAACAGTTGCTGCTTTTTACTCTTCTCGGAACTCAATCAGTTCCTCTCATAGGGCTTGGACAGAAGTTCCACACACAGGGATCAGTTGCACAATTCTTCAACTCTTGTGATGGGCGGCAACGATGAATCAAATGCCATGTATCATATACTCAGTGCAACGTGACTGGAAATTTAGTGCAGAACATACAAAAATTGCTGCAACTGGCTACACAAAGTTCAAGAAAACAGAGAACCAAGAGTGTGATGTTGTAGCAAGACTTATCAAACCTCAGTGCATCGCTCCTTGTGTACTCTAAGCACTGGTAACTGCCTTTGTTTTTGGTGGCACAGGAGCTTCAAAATGATATATTCCTCCTCCTCCACCTCCCTTCTTCACACGGTGAAACAGGGCCCAACTCAGAACAACGTGTAGAGGACTTTTTATTTTTGAGATAACAGCTCTGAGACAGAATCTGCTGTACGTGTTGTATGCCTATGAACAACATTACTATATATATACACACTAATTATTAGTGGAGATGGATGGATATCCTTAAACCAAACAAGAAAGCAAGCTTTCTCCAAGCCTGTGCATAGCATCCTACCTCCCGGTTATGGTCCAGTAGTATCAGTTACCAATTAATAGTGAAGCCATACAATACCTTGTAGATGAGTAGTTTACATGTCCATTTAGACCCTTCATGGACTGCAGGTTAGCCACCACTGTTTTCTAGAATATGGAGCCAGAGAACTGGGTTTTCAGGCATTAATTTGAAAGTAAGATTCTTTAGATAAGAGCAGATAGATCCACACTCCTGAAATACTATAAACAGGAAATTCATTTAACCAAGGGTTTCTTTATAATTATCTCTTCTTAAGCATAGTATGCTGTGTCTCTGTGATACATAAAACCAATGGCTGTGCCCCAAGGAGACTAAATCTTTGTCCAGTGACTCCACTATTGCCTGGCTCCTTTTTACAGCCCTACATACCATCTCCAGTTTAAGGAAGTTTCCTCAGCTTTCATTATAATGTCACCTGTACAAAAGCATTAAGGATTTGAACGGCTCATCTATCATTCACTTAGATTATAGGGCTCGTAGTTACTCTCCTCAGGGAATATGATGTCTTCTTTCTAATTCACAGTGACATGATTCAAATAAGAGGTCCCAAAGAGTGGAACCTAACCTGTAAATGTACATTATGAAAGGGAGATGCAACAAGACCAATTTTTTTATAAAATATCTTCCTGTGAGTTGACAGATGTCTGCCTCCAGGGTCCAGGCACCAAATCGTGTTTCAAACTCCTGTATCCTTTTCCCTCTGCACTCCACAGTTTATAAATCAAAATAGTCCTTTCCTCCCCACTTTGAATCATACGGGGAGAGGGGAAGACACCAATTTCAAGTCTGGCATGGGCTTATGTTGTCCAATGACTTCAGGAGAGTTGCAGTAACTTAACTGTAGTCACAATGAATTAGGAAAATATCTCCAATTAGCTATAACAAAATAGAACAGAGGATCAGCATTACTCTGTGTGAACAAGAGACACAAATAAGCCTGTTGTATCTTCCCAGGACTTCCATTCAACTCTGCAAGACAAACCAAAACTATGAGAGTTGAATGAGAAAGAAGAAAAGTTTTAGCATAGCAGCAATTACAAAGCACAGGGGATCACATTAGCTACTTGTGCAATACCAAATCTCAGCGTAGTACCAGCCAAGAAAAATTTAGTAGAGAAAACAAAAAATTCTCTCATCTAAATCTGTTGTAGGGATGGAGAATGTTTTAACAATTTCACTACATCTTTGGTACTAATATTGTCTCACTGTACTCAACGAAGACAAAAAAACCACCTTCTTACAAGTCAGCATTCCCAGTAGAAGTTTCTGAAAAGTTGCTTTCTGCCTACCTGTTAGATTATGCCACTCTTACACAAGTAGAGACAAAGATGTTATTTATAGTAAGTGGCAGGAAGCACTGGCATGAGCTATTTCTAGGTCCATTCAGGCACCTGGGAAAGCCCTTAACTTCTTGGGCAGAGCTTGGGAACCACTAATTGGTGGTAACCCACACTTTTGGCCTACTTATGCTGACACAGCTTCCTAGTGCAGACTTAGTTTGTGCTGGCCTAAAGGGTCTCTTCTGCCACTACAGCCATCTCACCTATTCAAACAATAGGAGCCACACACAGAGAATTACTCTTCTGCCAGGAGGCCTCCATTTCCACTGAGGCTTTTTCAGCAGTGCTCCATCAGTTTAGAAACGGGGATTTTCCCTAAAAGGACTCCCAGTTGACATGGCTATGCCAGTCCAACTTTACAACTTCACAATGTAGAGCAAGACAAAATTCTGAAACTAACTCCCCTTTCATCCATAATAACCTTCATTTTAATTCCTTTTCTTTGCCATCTGTTTTGTAAGTCTGGACAGTTCACATTTTCAAGCTTTTATCCAGAACCAGGAACTTTCCTCATAATAAAGAAGACTGAGATTAATGTATTATTTACTTACCTTCAGAACATGGACTTTATAAAAACACCAAACTATTGCAAGACTCATGATAAAATGAACAGTACAGCTAAGCACATCCACTTTCTCAAAGCTACAGGCAGAACAAGATGTTGCCTAGAACTACAGAAAGTTGCTATGGGCGAGGCATATCTACTTGTTTGCCTATGTCAGCAAAATTCATACAGAATAGCTGATGTATGTCAAATTTACAGGCTGCCGGATCTTCCTGATCTCACATTATTCCAAAAGCAGCACCACTGAAATGAGCTAGGTACAGTGCTTTTCTCTCTTCAGTACAGAGAACGGAACTAAGCCTAAAATAAGGGATGTTACCTCACACTCAAATTTCTTGTGCAATAAGGGAATTTCTCTTTCAAGCTCTATCAAGCTTATGGCTATTTTTGATCATTCCTATGCCTACTGCAAGAGCAGACAAATGTACAGTGGTAGCCTAACTGCATGACTCAGATTTTTGTGACTGCTTTTTCCAAGGCTTTTCCCCTTCTTTTCTAACACTCACCACAGCAATGCTTAATGCATTTAGTGGAGGAGAGAGGGTCTAGAAAAGGAAACTTGGTGGGCTTCAAAGATTCTATTTTAAACCACCCCCATAAAAAGGTACAAAACTCAAACAATTTGAAACACACCAAAGGCTGTGTTTTGAGATCACAGTGTTGTGTTTATAACTTCACAGAACATCTGAAGCCAAGTTATCAGGCCACCATGATGCATGCTAGGAGTAAGTTACAATATAAGCAGCAAACATCTTCAGATATGTTAGCACCTTAACAAACTTCAAGAGGACTTTTCAGTCACATTCGGATAACTTATCTGAGTGAACATAACTAAGAAATCATAATTCTTTGGCTCATCAGAAGAGAGCCTCTTACTACTGGCTCAGCAACAAGGCAACTGTTGACCTTTAACGATTTATTCATATTTCTGCCTCGGGATAAATTGTGGGTACAATTTATACACACACACACAGAGACACACACTTATAATCCTTGTACCATTTAACCAGATTACACAAAAAATGTTCCTCAAGGGAAACAAGACAAAAACACAACACTTACTGTTTGCAAATGTGGCCACAGAAACCTCAAGTGCGCACACCATGCAGCCTTAACTCTTGTGCCCTGAGGAATTCTACTAACTACTGCTCTGTAATTTATAGGTATAGGAGTGGAGGGGAGATCTCATGTTCAACATTTGGTAATGATATATCTGAAACTAAACTCAAGTAAAGAAAGGGAATGCCCTTCTACAAAGGAAGGCTACTTTCTTTTCCTTGGTTTAGATCCCAGGGCCAGGTTTAATCAGCAGTGCAAGTGCAAGTACCCTACTACTGTTCTGCCCAGGTACTTCCAACAGCAGAGGTTACTGAATAGAGGTTACTTCTACCATCAGAGACTCAACCCATTCAACTTCATTTGACCATTTTGATGAAATGTCAACATTTTGATGAAATAGCTGAAACATCAAAATGCTACATAAGCACCATTTCAGTTTGGGTTTTCAATAATCACTCAAACCAGACACCTGTTCAGTAAGAGCTGTGTTAAGGTCACAGCTTATTTTGCATAGATCACAGAACAGAACTGATCAGATAACAGCATTTGCTTACAGCTAATCCCTAGCTGCATTAGAAGCAGGGGGGCGGGGGGAACAGTTTATCACAATACCAGTGACTTGAGGTAGAATTAAATCCATGTCTTTATTCTTACCTCCAAAGCATCTTGCCATTTTTCAGTGAGTTATCACTGGAAGTGATATACAGTGAAGTAGACTGACTTTACAACCACATACAACAATTTTTCCTAGCGTAGTATTAACCCATGCCCAGGTCTTGTAAGCCCCATCCTGTCAGCCACTGCCTTCTCCATACAAAGAGTAAGAGGAACTTACATCTTCATTACATCTACATCTTCATTTCAGGATTAAAATACTTCCCAAAATTTTGAAGATAGGAATTTTTGTCTCTTTTTCAGAACATCCTTGATATGGATAGAGAAATCAGGGAATCGTGTAAATAACTACTTTTGAGCAACTGACTAATTGATCAATTTTGAAGAGTGCTATGGTTTGAAACAAGGTTTACCCAACAGCGACTCTTTCATTTCTACTGGAATTCCCTGTTATACTTTTCGTCCTTTCCACCATGAATACTCTTTGGGATCAATACTGGTCCTTATTTCTTCTGTATTTACTATGTTTCCTTTCTTTATGGCACATTTTTATTATCTTCAGCTTTGATCACCACGCATGTAGTTGCTATTAGAGCTGATGTATATGGTGCCTGCTTTACTTTTGCTGGTGTCCACCTTTTTGTCAATTATCAACGTGCCCATCAATTGAACAGCACAGTTCATCCTAACTGGGATCCACTCCTAGCTTCCTCCTGCCCTGCAAGGCCAGTAGCCCTCAGAACCTGGGGTGCCTTTCTGCCACCAGTGTATTTGCAGATAAACTGTGGGTAACACATAAAGCAAAATTACATTAGTTTCTATTTATTTATTTTGTTTTTACATCTGCCCTTTTACTTAGCTCAAGTCTTTGTATTTTCATAAATGCCTGTATCTGCACAGTCATTTTAAATCACCGCCCTTTGCTAAGTTTATAATTTTCTTCTCTTCATTCCATTTTTAGCACTATCTCCAGATTATCAGATTTCATATTTAATTCAGATTTATTTAAATTCATATTTAATGCCCAGGGAAAGACATATTCAAGACAAATGTGCCTAGTGCTTCACTGTGCTATAGGACAACAAAATCGCTGTGAATGAAGACTGAGAGGAAAGAAAAGAATTTAAAATTACACAGAAAGATAAAACATCAACCACTTTTCTTATTCTATTCACAACAACTATCTTTCTCACCAAGAAAACTTGGAGATATAAATAAAAAAATAAAGGAAGGAGTATCAACTAGTAATAAAAAAAACCCATACTTGCAACATGGATTTAGCCACTGACATCTAGAATACACCGTGAGCCTGACTAGCTGTGTCTCAGTTGATTATATGGGAAACCATTGGCAATATACCAGTGACTAATATGAAGGACACAATCAACAGTGTATTGTGTCAAAGCATTCACTTTCTTAGTACAGTGGAAATGCAGATAATTATGGCTGACACTTGAGAAAAGAATCTCCTTGAAAAGATTAATTACAGTGACTCTGGCCCTTCTCTTCCAGTAAGGCCATTCAGATGCCTAATCAAATCATCCTGAGGCTGTACAGAGCATTTTGATGTGACAGTTTTCAATTCCTGTCTCAAGCTTGCCAGTCAACAACTTTCTTCTCCCTGAGGGATAGATGGGTCAAATGCCACCCGCCTCAAAAGGTGAATCTTTTACTGTCTCTAATAATCAGCTAGAACAGTTAAAATCAGAGTAAAATTACTTCAAGTCTTATAGTGAGATAAAGATTCCAGTAGCACTTTTGCCCGTAACCTGGATATCCTTTATAAAAAATATTTTAACAGTAATAAAGGTTTAACTATCATGAAAGAGGATGTAAACGTGTTGAATTTATATATACTCCTCTTAAAAAGTACCTCTCAGTGGCATCAGAACTGCCTGAGGTTTTTAAACATGCCTATTACAGAGCATCCTCATGCAAGTTTGCCAGATTTTTCTGAGTCAGCTTTGGCTGGAGCTGTTTATTTATTCCCAGAAGCCTTCCAGCTTACTATAAAACATGTGCTTGTTTAATGCTTGTGACAAGCTGAAAGTTCACAGCAAGCTGTAGTGTGAGAGGCAGCAGATCCTAAACATCTTAACTGCAAGAAAGCAGGCCGTGCGTGGCCTTGCACAATGCATTCATCTTTTTTTCTTTTATTTTTAGCTTGGTTTCACAGCTTGTGGGTACAAAAATCACCTTGCTTTAGATCTCTGTCTTTAGTGTCTTCTTAGCAGTTTTTAAACTCAGCAGCTTCAATCCTGGATAGTTCCTTCAGGTTTCCTGAAAACAGAAGTTAGCTGGAGGATGCAAACTATACTAATGCCTCCATCAAAAGAATACCATCATGAGAGCACATCCTTGCTCATCAAAGGGTCCACTCAGGAGACTGACCTCAAGACAATAAAGCACAGGAAAACAGATTTAATTAACTTTGCTGCTTATAGAAATCTTTGTTTTAAATGCACTTACTACTTCTCTTTCCTCCTTTCCCATACCAAAGGGCATTTACTTAATTGCCTCTCCACAGCCCAAACCACAGTAAAGAAACACAAGCTTCTGCATCTAGCGCACAAAAGAGAAAAACAGTGTTTGCCAGAGCTGAATTCAAACTTAACATTGTCCTTAGGTGATAAGAGGGACACACATCAACAGAACAGTTCTGCCTTTCACAAACCTGCCAAAAATTTGGCCTCTGCCTCACCCCTCCCTCCTGCCAGTTGCCCCGTACCATGGCAAGGCTCCATTAATCACCCCGTTCCTGGTCAACAAGGGCTCCTTCCCCCTCACTACCTCTCCCTCCAGAAGCATGACAGCATACTGGGTGAAAACCTGGGACAGTATCTTCAAGACAGCTGAAGTCCTCTGATTGAACTCTGTGCTAGTGAAAATTCTCCCATTCTCTTTTTCTTCATGTTCTAAGCAGAAGTTAGCATTAAACAGCAAGGAAAACTTCACCGCCTATGTTTGTGTGTGGCGTTGACCAAGACCTGCATCAAATTAAAAGTACACCTGAGGGAAGAGAAGCTTTTCTGTCTCTCATTCATTTCCTCTGGATTATGAAAATACTACGACATTTGAGACAAGATTCTCTCTTTCAGTGATGAACATGCCATCTCAAAAGTTTTGCTGTTCCTTTTCTAGTGCCAGGGGAATCAAAGACCAGTCAAGCTCACAGAGAGCTACAAAATGAACCACAGCAGAGATGTACAGAAACCAGCAGATGGAGCCTAACTTGTTTAGGTCAAGCGATGGCCGTGATAGCCCAAGGGAGGGGACAGAAGGGGCCCTGGGATTAATGGCAGCGTGCAACAGCTCCTTCAGACTGCAGAACAGAGGCTTGGAAAATGTCGCGCTTACTGTATAACAGTCAGCTTGACAGTTGACGCAACTTATTTTATGGAGATAGCTTGCTTACAAGTTAAATATCAGCATTAGCAGGAAAGCAAGCTGGAAGAAGTAATAAAGCAGGCATATAATGCTGAATAACTCTGTGCTTGCAAGCCATTCAGAGTCACTTTCCCTGTCTTTCAGCAGTGCTGCAGTACAGCTTGAAATGGCTCAGAGTTTGACAAAAATGAAAGTCAGGCTCTTTGGCATGTGGCACCGGACCCAGGGAGACCTCTCTCCCCAGTGCAGCCAGCTTTCATCCCACCTGAAGAAAAGAACACGTGGTATAACCAAAAGCAGGGTATATTACAAGAGCTATAATTCAAGAGCTGGAAACATTTACAAAATTTCTGTTCAGGTTGCAGTCTGATAGATCCCAGACTTTCTCTTTTAAGCACTTCCATTTTCAGCAGAGAAATGTCAAGTTAAATAAATACACATTTTTCAGGTTACAAATTTATTTAGGATAGCTACAGGTCACAGAGGAGCTATTTATAGGCCTAAGGAAGATATTTGCATTTGTTCTTGGTGGTGAGTTTGGGGTTTGGTTTTGCTTTCCTTTGGGTTCTTTGCATGGGCATCCTTAATATTGCCGTTTCCTGATTTATGTAACCATTACCTTAAATATAGGTGGTTTGTATAGGATTGTGTTATGGTTTTATTCTTTTATTTTGGTTACAGTAAATAAAACAATACACAGTCAACCTGAAAAATAAGGATAAAAGGGAATGTAAAAGCATATACAGGGCAACAAGAAGCAGTGATGGTTAATTAGGGAGAGTGAAAAGGATGGAGTAATAGTGAAAGGAGATCAAGTCACAAGCTGTTCATGGTAACCACTATGAAACCATGTAAACATGTAAATACTGGAATACAACTAAATAGAGAGCCGGCTTAATTAGTCCTAGAATGAGGCGAAACTAGCTTTTTGATGTTTTAAAAAAAAAAAAAAAATACAGACTTCCTCCTGAAACTTCAAAATACTTCCCAGAAATGAGGCCGCGCCTGGAAATTGCCTATGGAGCGAGAGGATTGCAGTGCCCTCCCGTGGCGGCAGCGCCCGCTCTCCGCAGGCTTGCCGGCCGGGGAGGGGGCTGCTGCCCGGGCTTTTCGGAGCCTCTCCTCCCTCCACCTCCGCTACAGCAGCAGATGATAGCTGACACGCTAACCCTGCAAAAAACTTCTGCTCTCCTCTGAACGCGCACGTTGGGCAGAGTTGCTAATAACTAATAATTAATAATAACTAATAATTGATCGATTTTTACTCACTCCAGGATCAGGTCAGAGCGTTGGTACCTGACATGCTCTTACAAGAAGGTGACCCTGTTCTGAGCAACAAAAACCACTGCCACAGCTTTAGTCAGCCTGTGGGTGCTGGCTGCGTGGATGGGACACACAGGACGAGGGTTACGAGAGCACGCTGCAGGAGACTCCGGAGAAATGGTTACACAAATCTTTAATACGGAGGATCCAGCACACATGCACACATTTCACTTTTTACAGACTTAATAATAAAAATCATCAAACAGAGGCCTGAAATCATACAGGAAACACAGAAAATGCTTTGGCTAATCTGTGTCAGGATGTCTGCTAGGCTGTACTGTGCTAATGTCATTTGTGTGGTTCAGTCTTCAGAGATGTAGAGAGGAATACGAAACATTTAATCCCGAGGCCATATATTCCAGTGAGTATTCTTCTTTTCTATGTAAAATTTTGTTTGCCTACTTAATCCTTTCATTTTCCACAGAAATATTCTATATCCTTTTACTTTTTTGGTGTTTTAATCTTTCACATACACACAGTAACCACATTGCTTTTTTGTTTTAGCACAGCCAAGGCAAACATCACCATATACTTCTGGCTTTCCAAGTAAGAAGGTACACAAACAGAGTCAATTGAACCTAAACCCTGTGATGGTCCTAAGTGCCCAAGACTATTTGCAGCATTTTAGCAAAATTATTTATACTCAGACATTTTCTAGTGAGTCCCTACTCAAAGGTCAAGACTTTTTCAGGGAAGCAAAAAGTTCCTAATACTTTACTTTGAAACACCAGGGACTGAGAAACACCTGCACTTACAGACACACATTTAAACATGGCAGAAGTGCGCGTGTGTGAAAAATTCATTTCTCCCCTCAATTAGCAGTGTTTTTTTCCGTAAGCATCCCAGATTAACGCAACTGAACTCAAAGCAATGCTTTCCCCTTCTCAACTGGAAGACAAGCCCATAGCTCTCAGTGCTGCTAGATAAGTAATTAGAAGTCAGATGACAAAGAAACATATTAAGATCCCCTAATTCACACTGAAGAACAGTAACTAAGTTTTATATTCTCAGTCATGGGAATTGAAGTTTCAGGAGATCATAATTGCAAGTGTGGAGACTAGGACAGTTTATTAACGGAATTAAGTTTCTTATGTAATCACAACTTTTTCTTTTTTTCTTTTCTTTTGTTGTTTTGTAATCTCCATTCTAAGGTGCTGTGCTCAGAGACCTTTCCTATACTTATATTTACACGCTCACAATTTGGCAAGATCTCTAAAAAGCTATTCAAGTTGATTCTTTAGTGATATACAAAGCACACACACAAACCAAACACCGTCATATTTTTCGCACACAGGTGAAAAGAAAGCATAAGCGTCAAGCTAGATTATTTTGACCTAAACAATTTTTCCTTCCCACCAGTAAGGGTGCTGATCTACAGTTCCACCCGGATCCTACCAGAATGCCAAGATCTCTTCTCTCTAGGAAAGCAACATCTTTTACAGTTTTTAAAACAAAAATATCCAACTCTAGTACAGTAAGTAGAAATCATTTTACCAAACTTCAGCCAGCCAAAAGCTGGCCTTTAAGTTTAAACTGTCTGAGCTCCCTCTGTAGGCAGCAAACAGCAGTAGCCAATCTTAACATGGGTTGAATAAATCATCTCCTGGGATACTTAAGTAGGAAGCCTAGATTCTTAATGGCCTAGACGCATAACTTTCAGATAAATATTAATGTAAGCCAATACATTACATACATATTACAGAAATTTATGCAGCTTGTGGTAAGTTCTCTCTTCTTGGTTTCTCATCTTTTGCTCCCTCTCCCTGTTTCTTCCCCAACCCATCTCTAATTTCCTCTGCAATTTTTATGCTTCACTTCTCATCCACTTTTCTTTGCAGCTCTTGCTTTCATATTCAACTTCTGGTCCTTCCTGTTCAAGACCTCCTTTGCTCTCTCCCTTCCTTTTTGAATCTCCACATACAAATCATTCACTCCCTGCCTCCTACTTCAGAGTCCCCCTCTACTCTACCCTCTCTCTTTATTCCTCTCCCCCAGTCGCCGAAGGTTTAAGTTCAAAAGAGTGATCAAGCAGCAGCTTTGTTACATAGATGGGGTAGGAAGAAAGCAGAGGGAACAGTAGTATCTGTTAAAGATCAGTTTCTCCTTCTGTTGAAAGCTGAAAAGAGACTCGGGACTGAGCATGCTTGCACAGATACCAATCAGTAATTTAATCAGTAAAATCTCTTGCTTGACAAAACAGTGATCCCTCACCAAATCTAATATAGGTGCAATTAAAGAAGGCATGTGGCTTTGGATGTAAGTTTGTTCTCTAATTCCTGATGCCAAAAGACCCTGAGTAAACATAAAACGTCTGCTTCTCTGGCATCTTGGGATGTATAAACCTTGTTTACATAAATCTGGCACGGCTGGGTGGACCAGCAATCAAAATTGTGTGTTTCAGGAGGGCACCAGATATCAGCTTGCAGGCAGATCAGGAAGTCAGGAATAAGATACTCTTCCTGTAGTAACTCACAGAGTACAGTTACACCAGCTGAAAAGGAAGGAAATCATTAAATATTTTTTTCACTAAAAAGTCAAGTCTGCTGGAGCGGGATGTAATTTTAAAGCAAAAAAAAAAGAATAAAGTTATAATAAAAATTAGTTCAAAATTGAATAGATTTTGTTTATTCCTTCTGGTTTATGAATATATATTGTAGTTCAGAGTCCTTCCCTCCCCCCCCAGTACAAATTAAATTAAAACAGCAACAGCCAACCTTTGGGTAAATGGTCACAGTTTCAGTGAAACTTTTCTCAGGATCTCCGGAATCAGTTTCAGAGGGATATCTTCTAACTTCCCATAGCAACTCATTTGTACATCACAACAAGCAATCCTATAGCAAACTGTGTGCATTGCAGGGGGGGGGAGAGAAAGGCTGAACAGGAGGAAGGCGGCGGTAATGGGACTTGCTTTCCTTTGTTTTTCTCTGACAGAACTGTCATGGCCAGGTATTAGACCTAATTAAAGCATACAGAAGGCTGTCATATTTGTTTCCATGGCTATTTCCCTTCACCTACCACTGCCACAGGGTTTGGTTAGAGCAGACCACATCGCATACAAACGCTGGGGAACTAACAGAGTCTTCAGTGGCCCTATACCAGTGTACTTCTGATGTTCCCTTTTCTTCTTTTGGTAATTAGCCTTAATTATGATAGATTAATCATGAGCTGAAAGTGTTGGAAAACATATTGTGGAACTCTTCTTAGGATTCATTTGCCTTCATCCACTCCTCCAGGAGCCAGTCTTTCTCAGACTTCATTTGCTGTTGTCACCTGGTGCTTTCTAGTACAACTAGACGGATGGCCATTGAACTGTCTCTCAACCAACCAACCCCCCCTGCTACGTCTATCTGGAATTTGAGGGGGGAAGGGGAGTGAACAAATAAAAAATATAATTTCTGTATCACGTAGTGAGAGGCCACAGCATATATATGAGCGTCCTAGGTGCAAGTATGCATGGTAATTCCAAATGGCCCATGTGGCCAGGTTTGGTTGCAGGGCTTCCCACTCTGTCCTAGTGCTGGACTGATGCTGGTCAGAATCACTGGCTGCTGCTACCATCCCCCTCACCCCCCCTGGTTTCATAAGGAAAGCACAGAGTTCTCAACTCACACCTCCTTCCCAGCACTGGAAAACTTTAACCACCAGCAATGCATGTTGCAAATAGATACCACAGGTATTCAGGGATATCCAGATCAGTAACAGTGGTAACAATCAAAAGGGCAAGGGCCAATTATAGAGAGGCCTTTCCTAATGAAAGGTCTGTAGTTGATGTTCTGCTTCTAGAAACTGAAGCAGAGATTTGCTACTCCGGGGGTGTCAGGATTTCCCCTCCTTGATCTTTGTACTTGTCTTCTAGATAGTTTTGACAGAGGCTAAGAAATAAAATAATTCTCATCTCCTTGAAAATTATTTTTGCACCTTTATAAACACCTGCCCTTTCAGATGGTCACAACACTAGGAGAATGTGTGCAATGTGCACTGAGGCAGACAAAGCCAGGGGGCAAAAGCCAGAGTACTTCTTTGCTGATATTGATTATTCAGCTCCCAAGGACAGTGTTTCAAGAACATACAATAAATGCAGTAAACAACACCAAACTGCTGCACCAATTTTTTTTCTTAAGTCTGTCAGAAAGCAAGAAATTATGTTGCCTTTTGCACTTTTTGCAACTGACCGCACCATATCATCTCAAAAGCCTGAACTCTCTTCCTGGTTAGCACTGCAGCTAAATGCAGTTAGCCTCACCCTGTCTGTACAGAACGAAAGTATGTCCATGTGAACTTACTTCTGGGCGCACTCTGCCAGTTATGTTTGCAACCTATGATTTCTGCTATGTCCTGAGAGTTGTATGTATCTGATGCTGTAATTATAAACTCTTTCCTCCTCTTGCACTTTAATCTGACATCTCAGATGTCATCCATTTGGCTCAGAAGAAGCCTTTCTCTACAGCAAGGTTTCCGTTTTTCCCACACTCTGCACGGTATTCAACTGTGAGAACTAGTGTCGCAACTATTCCACAGCTCACGATGTTATGTCCCAGTTAAACATTTTCATATGTGATTTAAAAGAAAAACAAAACAGGTTATAATCCCATATGTAGATTTGTACCTTGTCCTAATGTCATTTGCTTCTCTTGTGTAGGTTTTTGCATGACATCTTTCCAGTCAATAAAAAGAGGTCAGTCAATGGAAGCCAGAATAAGTGTGCCTCAAAATACACATAGTCCAGCAGCCATGCGGCTATATTATAATCAATACTTTGAGGTGCTCTTCCAGTCACCATAATATCATGGCCAGGATGCACAGTTACACTGGGTACAGTATTTTTCCTCAATCCCCCAATCTCTGTGTGCCTCTGAGGAATGTACAGCATGACTTCAGCCAAAGGAAGGAAGCTCCCTCTTAGGCAAGAAGCTCCTGTAAGAATTTCTAACCCATGTAAGCAAAGACTCTACCCCAGAGTCATTCCACTAGCGATTTAGACACTACCAGATCTATTTGATCTAGCCACTGCTAAAACTGGACATACTGTAAAAACTGTGAAGGAAGGACTCAGTGAGTCCAGCCCTCTCCAGCAACAAGGCAGCATTTTAGCAGAACTTCTTGGGAACATGGTTTTGGACGTTGGCATCCCAGCTCCTTAAGTTAAATACCAAAGGTTTGAAAATTAGTTGAAAAGTCTCTCCAAAAGAGTAGGGTATAAGCCAAGCAAGGTGGACAGATGAAGTATTAATTGATGCTGCAAGTATCATTTTAATCTGCAGGTCACATACATACAGAAAGTTTTTCTTAGCTGGTGGGACCAGAAGATGGATAGATGGGTTTCAAAATTACTGTTATTGTTATTGTTATTATCAACAACAGCAGCAACAACAGCAACAACAACTCACCATGTAAAAGGTACTTAGATTTCTAATCCATTGTGTCCCCAACACCAACACATATACTCTGAGAGTCAGAATAAGGTTCCCCTGTAGTTTCATTTAAGAATAAAATAAAAAATCCAACATCCTGATGCTGAGGCTTCTGATTTGTAAGTTTGATATTCAGTATAGACATTATACACCACACTATTTGGGATATACTGTAGAAAACAAATATCTAAGATAAACCTAGGACACATATAAGGAAGCATATGAACTCAATGCAAAGATCTTCCTTCACCACTAAGTGATATATCCCTTTTTTGTCAGTACCAAAACCTACAATCACTACTGCTGCATTAGTCAGTCAACCTCTGCCTTTTTTCATGCAAAGGACTGAGACAGCACAGAAAAAGGACACAGTATGAGGCTAAACCAGATCCCTATAAAGACTCTATTATTCTTCAATTGTTCTTCTCTATACTGAATGTCTGAACCATCACAATGTTTTCATTTATTTAGCGTTTCCAGAAAAGAAAAAAACAACTCAGGAAAAAAGTCAATAACCCATCTTATTAACAAAGCAGTAATACTTTACTGGCCCTCCTTTCCTAAGTAATTTGATTTTTATATCCATTAAGAACTTATCATCTTCAATGGAAGCATGATGAAGTAAATAGTCACTATGTGACTTGCTGAACACCCTGAACATTTCTGCAGGTCCTACAATCAATAGTCTACAAGAAAGAGCATACCTGAAAAATAGCTTACACAGAGCAGGCAAAATTCATGTGGAGGGCGAAAATGCACAGCCTTTATTAGAATTATTTCTATATTAAATATTTTTCATCATGATTTTTTGTTTTCTTTTTAAAATGTAGCTTACAGCAAAATTATCCCCCTTCAAATAAGAAAACAGTATTAATATTTGGATCAAGTGAGATGTAACTATAAATTCCTCTGCATTCCAGAATCCAATTATCCCCTCAGCTAAAAGGACAGTATAAGGGGTGGAGTGGGGGTGGGAAACCACCTATGTAATATGATTCTAAATTTTACCTTATATACTGAGGGCAGTCAGATTTCTTAGCATCTAGGAGAATATGATCCACAGCTCAACGTCCAGCTTGCAAGTTTTTTTAAAATTTGCAAGTATTTTCAGAAGAATGTTTTCAATGCACTCTAATTTTCATAGCGTTTAAGGCCACAATATAAAAGTAAGTAGAAGTGTAAGTCTTCCAGTGACACCAGTAATATTTTTCAGCTTTCTATTTTTAGGATTTCTTGGCAAGGTTTCCTCTCTAATCCTAGCTCCCAGTTTCTGTATAATGGCCCAAACTGCCAACAGGATTTTATAGGAGGAATGCCTTGTGGCAAGTTTCTTCTGACTTATTACAGGAAGGGCAAAATGTGATTCTCCCCCCACCGTTAGCCAAAAACAGAGGTTCAAAGAATTTTCAAGAATCCAGCAGCCAGCAGTCCATTCATCTGTGTCAAATCCCTGTGAATTGATGCTTATTCAAGTTGGGATCCCAGCTTCATACCACAAACTCCCAACTCAAATCTTTCTTCTCAGTAAATATAGACTGAAAATTCACTTTTCATATTTGCCCTGTCAGTGTTTGACAGGTATAAGCCAGGTTTTAGTTTGCAGTCACACCCGAGATACAAAAGTGTTGAAGGCAATAATTCAGTTAAGTAGATTTTTAGCTTTAAAAAGTTACGGTGATGACTGATCAAAAGACTGAAGCTAGCACTGAAATGCAACTGCGGTAGTATTAACAAGGATTCCTGCTATTTATTTATTCCGTGCTTTTATTTTTTGTGACAAGGTATAATACATAAATTACTTAATGAAAATTTCTACAGTATGTGGAAGTAACAGAGAGAATATGAATATTTATAAGAAAATTATTAAATCCACAGTGTGTTTTGTAACAGCTACCACTTTTAAGTATTTTGTGCACAATCCTGTAGCAAGGTTAATCATTCTCATCCTGTTCTCTCATTCTCACCATGTTTCAGCAAAAAGTTAAGATTATATTTTTAAATCTTGTGAGCCAGTCCTTTGCAGCTAACTTTATCTGAGTTGGAATTAAAAGGAATTTAAAACAATTTAAACTGAAAATACTGTTCTCTGATGAGTTCCACATAATTCATTTTTACATTTAATGCCCTCCGACATTGCTGAAACCAGTTCAGGTTTGCTAAGTTTTTGAATGCCATTCCAATGCTGTTACACTGACAACTTCAATAGAGCTGCAAAACCCAAGAAGAAGCAAGCATTGCTGGAATCTCAGTCAGAGCTGCCTAAGGTTCAGCTTCCACCCTTCTAGAAGAGCCTCTGCCTCTCAAGATGGGGGCCATCCACAATGAAACCAAGCACTTGGTTCTGGTCAATTAATTCTACATTTTAATGAATATTTAGCATCAATGGCCTTTCAAGATGGATTTGCAAGGGAGAAGTAAGATGAATAAGGAAAACATCTTTTTGCTTTCAAAACAGTATTCTCCTATTTCTCCTTTTATGGATGTTCAGTGCATTCATTGATTCCAGCTGATACATTAAAAACATGCTCCTTCTTCTATGGGGAAAACAGCGAAGTGTCATGGTTTGGTGACACAGAGGCTACCCCATCGCTCTTTTTGAGGGTTCTGTCAGTGTTCCTTTTGTCTAGACCCTCACATCTTGAGAGTCTTCATGCTACATGTGTAAATGCATTCCTAAATAGGAATTCTTTCCAAATGAGGGCTGAGGAAAGACAAGCCATCCCCAGACCGTTCTGACATGGTTCCACAGTGTGGAACTACAGCTTTTGCCTTCAGATCACTGGTTTTAAAACACCGCAACCCACAAACCCTGTGTTGGGGGTATTGTATTACATGTAACTCCTGCAAGTTTTGTTCAGTTTGAGCCAACAGATTCTCTTCTTTTCCCAGGTGGGGACACACTTGATGCAACTAAATCTACCCAGAAGTCAATGGGAAATAAGTTAGGACTGACTCAGGGAAAAGTTATGGGTCAAATGTCTCATACGCAGTTAACAGAAGACATGCTTTTGTGTTAGAGTAACTGTGAATCTCAGCTTCCTCCTGCTGAGGCAAGTTGCAACCACAGGACCCTCAGGGCAACAGATCGGCCACCAGACTTCCCTCTGCATGACTTCAGCCCTCCTCAAGTTAGCACTGCCCACTGGTGCCATGGCGCTGGAAGAGCTGAGTGAAGTGCTCTACTCACAATCATTATTTTCACATGAATATAGTTCTTCTTACAGTGCCTATCAAAAACACTCATGCACAAAGCACTTTCCCCTGCTCAAGCACAAAGGCAAGAAAAAACTGTTCCAAATACCTTAAAGACAGTCTAAAAATACAACCCTTTGTTTAACCGCCCACCAAAATTACAGCTGTATGAAATCCAGGTCAAAATCCCCAGGTTGAACTCGCTCATCTTCTGTATCATCTTTCTTTCTCTCTCACACATGCATGCATGCACACACACACGCACATCTAGGTTCTGGTGCCACTGTGCATATGATTAAATGAAGCCCTTGGACCACTGCATTCAAGACCACATGATCGGCCTGTCGCTGAAGCACCATACTGAATACATGCACTGAAAATCCATGAACTGACATTGCAATAAATCTACAGAGAGCCTTCATAAATCGTATGGGGAGCCTTCAAGGACAAAGACCCAAATGGTTTTAATTTCCCTCTAAGTGATAGCCATAGTTAATACCAGATTTGGCAGGAAGCAGGCATTCCATGCCCGTTGGGCTTATATGGACATGAAAAAGAGTTTATGTTTGACATTTGCTTTAAAACCATAATGAAAACCTTTTGCTCTTTCAAGTTCCAAACTTGCATTCGTTTCTGAGAGTCTATTACTTTAAAAAAGCATTTGTTGGCTCCGATTGCTTGGATAACTGACAAAAAAGCACTAGAAGCAGGCTCTTCATTAGTGTTCTGTAGCTGGATGACAGAGAACAGGGAGCAACAGAAACAAGATGCTGAACAGCACATTCGCTCTCTGTCCCCCTTACAACTGTTTTTGATAAATAAGAAGTGGCTTATGACATCAAGCTCTGATTCATCACTGGCAGCTCTCCATCAATTAACAGAAAGGAAAGAATATGTAGTATTTCCACATACTGCCCCAATTCTCTCCACGTGTTTTCTCCCTGAATGTCACATACAGCCATCTGCCTGGTGCCCTGGTGGCACAGCCAAACAGTATGGGAAGTATTGGTAACAGTGGAGATGCAAAAGCAACAGCCCATTTTCCATCAGCTGTGCTCCACATTCCTGCCAGACATGTAATGGAGGGCTAACACCTTCACAGTGTTAGATGCATTTGGGGTAGATCAGAGCTGGGAAGGTTTGTGGATGACAGTCTTCTCAGGGCAGAAGGTACGAAAGGGCCAAGGCCAGCTAGTTGTGAGAACAGGAAGCAGCACTTTAATCGAGCTCTTGCAAGTCCCGCAGTCAAAACATAACCAACCTGGTCCCTCCATCCTGATATCTACATGGGAACCAAAAAGATACATCTTGCTCTATGTGTCACAGCTCTGGAAAAAATGGCTGACTTCACACCATGTGTAAGGCAGCATATATAAAGGCATAATTCAACTGTTAGAAGTCATGACCTAAGGAAAGGAACAGCTCTGTGGTGTGCCCTAGATCCATCATGATCATGACTCACTGCTTTATGTTGCGTTACTTAAAATTAATACACCACCAGTTTAGCCATGTGGTCAAATACATTCTGGGGTTTATAAGTAACTTGAGATATGAATGACAACCAGTGTGGGCATGTGAATACATTCACACATACACTCTCACATGTACACACGCAGATTATGTGCTGCATTTTGTAAAAATATATGTATTAATTTTTTTTTTAAACCTAAACTCTTGCTACAGAAACTGCTCACATTCATACACAGGGAGTAAAGGTGCAATTAGGATTATCATTATAACTTAAGTGTCCAAGAAGTGACAGAGAACTCCTAGCTTTGGTGACTTTGAAGGGGATCTGGGACATCAGTAACTTTTCTTAAAGCCCACAGGGTCCAAAAGGGTTTTAGAAAACAGTAAGTCACCTCAAGATGACTCTTACGTTATCAGCTCTCCTTATATTACCAGCTGGCTGAGGTTGGAAGCCAGAAAAGACTGGGATAGAATAGGGGTTGGCCCTTCCCCAGAGAGGGAGGAACTGCATGACCAGCTGGACCAGGGCCAGCAGGAAGATCTACAAACCAAGTACAGTGGCATGACAAATCTGTGGATTAACAGCAGCATTGTCAGGGAGCAAGGCATGCTCAAAGCTGGTCATCACATGGGATTTGGGAATGAACTCTGTTTTCAAAAACCACTTCAGAAATACCAGACTGAACCACCTCCTGACCATCATGATTTGAAGTGGTCATCCTTGCCATAGCGAGCTCTTCAGGTTTGATACGAGTCCTTACAAGAAAATGTACTGGATGGCTGATAATAAGTAGGAATCTCAAAGACTTTGAGATAAATTTCACTTTACCCTATCACCCTAAAGACTTCTTCCTTTAGTTTTATGTATGTGTTATAAAATGAAACAAGCTGGGAATGAATGAGAGCGCCTCGCCTATTCACTTCAGTTAGCTCTGGCTTCATTCAATTTTTTCTCCCCAGATCTGGAACAGCTCTGATAAACAATAGGGGCAGTTGACTCTCTAAAACATTTCACATCTATGTTATTTGTGATAGCTGAAACAGCTATTTATGCCCTTAACCTAAAAGGGAATGTCCACAAGGCAGTGGTATTTGGCTTTAATTCCCTTATAAGAATAAAACAAATAGCCAGGAACCATTATTGTAGAAAGCAGTATTGACTGATGGTTAAAGCACAGATAAACTGAAGTACGATGATCTGTTACAGGCTGTGCCACCAAGTTTTTCTGGTTAAGTGTCTTTTCACCACTCCGTTCATTTCATTACAGCCAAGATGAAAAAGTGCTGTGTTGTGACAAAGACAATGGAAAATCTGCAAAATTGGAATCAAAATCATGACTTAAAAATTCTCATACTTCTTACAAGTAACATCTGAGGTTGTCATTTGCTTCATTTGAAAAAGAACCTCTAGGACTTTACATACAAGTTTTATTTTGGATATGCTACTAATTTTGAAGGTAGAGGTATTCTCAATGATCATCCAAACAGATTTAAAACAAAACTTTAATTAATCATTTCAGACATAAAGCATAAAGGTGTACATATACATTTCAGGTGATTCTCATACTTATTCTTGCTGTCCTTCTATGGTGATAAAATTCACACTGTGCCAAAAGTCAAACTGGGTCAAACTTCCTCTCCCATTTGATCTTACAACTGGCAGGTCATTGAACAGGCAAACAGGGTTTCATAAACAGACCCCATAGTAATTCTCCAAGAAAAATGAGCTACCAGTTAAGCAGAATAATAATTTCTGACTCAGAAATTGGTGAAATAGTAGGGCAGAGACTGCATAGAACGCTAGACAACACATACAAGAAATCCTGGACTATTTCAATGTTTTTTTCTAAGGACAAAAACATTATTCAAGTCCTAAATGGGTGAGCTGCCAAACAGCATCTCGTAATGCCTTCAGTTGTCATGAAGCAGAGTCAAACTCCTCTCCCCACTATCTTGAAAGGAACTACAGAGGGCACAAACTAAGACAAAAATAATCTCAACCCCTCACACACACTAAGAAACACTCAGCACTGGGCACATGCTTACTTTTTGCATTCCCACTGTGTTTACTTGAGTTATCATGACAAAATCATGTCTAGCTGGAAAATCTAATCCCACTTATTTCGGCTCTTTATGTATTAAAAACAGAGCAGGCTAGGAGAAAAGAAACAAAAAGTTAATGCACTGCTGTCTTCTCTTCATCGTTTTTTTTAAGAGAAGGCCACTTCACACTTGGGGTTTTTTTGGCCATGTGGAGTGGAAAGATTTTTCCCAGAAGTCATCAGTTATAGAAAGTGGCAGGTCACATAAAATGAATTCACAACATAAAGGTAGCTGCAACATGCAGCCACTGGGACTCAGTCTTGTCATGTACTATGTACCATAGCCTCTTTTCTAATGGTCAAACCCAGATAGTGGGAATTCACATAAATAAAGCAGGAGTAGAGCATATGAGCTTACAGAGTCTCTTGCAAGCTGTTAGCTGGCTTCTAACTTAAATCTTTTCCTCCCTTGGTCTCTCCCACGTATGCCTCTCCAATCCAGCCGATACATAAGAAGCTTAACGTGAAGACTATTGTTAACTACCACCCATGCTAAAGATGAAAAAGCCCCCTGAAATCTAAGTTTAATTTTCTGCAGGGTATTTGTATTTTAACTGCCAGGGCACTATATCCTGTACAAATTATCTCCTGGGTAAGAGGTATCTTCACTTGCCTGGAGTTTGAGCAGTCATTATCAGATTTGTATGAGACTGAATCAGGATGCTTAAACCGTATCTATGAGTTTTATGTTGCACCAGTAGTCTCTTATAATGTTGTAAGAGATCCACAAAGAGCTGGGTTCGGCACTGAAAGTTTTGTTGCTGTAAGAGCCATAGAATCCCCAATTCAGCAACTGCAGATATTTAAACCAGGGCCTATATTATACATAAACAACTAAGCATGTTAAATTGTGAAACATTGGGGTTAAACAAGTGAAAATCTGTACCAGGATACATCACAGATACAGTTTCACACATCACATCATGTGATCTATGTACCCACAATAGGGGAAAAAGGAGGGTAGTGGGCAAGGAAGCTCTTTCTGTAAGGGTGTCTGAGAGGATGCAACAAAACAAAAGGAAATATCAAGTAGTTATCTCCTCAGAGGAAAATATAAGAGGGCATAATGGTAAGTGTTATTATGTTTGGGGAGGAGGGAGAAATTTATCATGACCCGCATGGGTCACTAGGGGATTAAACATTCCTAAACTTTAATTCAGGAAGATATCGAGTCATCTTTAAAATTAATTTTCAATTTCTACAGATGTCAAGATCACATGAGCCTGTAAGTATTTTATTGTATAGGAACAGGCTTAAGAAATTGCTTAATGTTCAAGAGCTTTGTAGAATGAAGAACCCTGCTGCTGGAGCTAAGTACACCTCAACCTCTTACATGAGTAGAGCAGAGTGGAGGAGGAAGGGAAATGCTGCTAATGTTTTAGTTTTTCATGAGAGAGGCCAGGACTGCTCAGGCACCAGTGCTACTCAAGCATTTATTAAAATCAGCAGGAGCTCTCTTTGCTGTTGGAGGGCCATGGGATCTGCATCAGCCCCGAGGTCAGGAGGAAGGACCAGCTGGAATGAAGAAGAAATAAGAAAAGGAGCATGACTCTCATTCCACATATCATAAAAGAACTCACATGTTTTGAATAACAATTATGATAATTTAATCATTGGTTTGGATGATTAAACAATGTGTATCAGTGATGAAATTGTGATCTGAACTGTCTGTGCAAAGAAACAGCTTTATGAAATGATGGGGTGAATGAAACTATTTAACCTCCTTTGCTCCAGCTCCTTTTAACCAGCTAGATTTGAAGCAGATTGTACCTACTTATATTCAACACATTCATTTCTCCCTCACTGTTCTCTGAGACTTTTATTCTATCAGTTTTCTGGATAACCAAAGACTGCCCAAGATCCAGGAAACTTCCCTATTTAGATAAAAAAAATCCAGAACCAACAACAAATTTTCTTTCAGAATAATACAATTTAACATTCATAGTCTGTGGGAAGAAACAATTCTGAAATTATAAAGCAACAGCAATGACCAAAGTTTTCTATTGTAAGTTTCATGGGAAAGTTGTTCATCTTACTGGACGTCACTTGAGGGCAGTAACTGAGCCACTCGGGGAACTTTCTCTTTCCTACTATTCACTTAATATCATTCTGGAAGGAAAAAATGTTTTAAATCCTTCTTTGCTTATCAGTTCCTCTAAGAAATTATTTTTGTTAAGTTTTGAAGCTGCATTTATTTTTCTAAAAAAAAAAAATCTTTACTTCCCTCTTGCTGAAAACCACTACAAAACTGGATTAAAATGACTGAAAACTATCCAGCCCATTTTCCAGAGGACATATCACAGTTGTCAGACAGAAGGCAGGATACTGAAGATGTAATTCTTTCCAGTAACAGCCATTTTGCTTCAGTGTACTTCACCTGTCTGAGAAGACCACTTGGAAAACTAACTGATACAGCAGTTAAAATTGCTTGAGGTTTTTGAAAAGCTTTTTCCTTTCCTTGGTCATTAAAAATATGATAGACAACTTGCACTTAAGGAACCAGACATTGTGCTGAAGACCCTGAAAAGAACTCCAGTTGCATACTGTTATGTAGCCTTTATTAGGCTAGCTTCCACTTTCCCCAACATTCTCAAGTACTAAATAACGTTAGCAACAGGGACATCATTACATGAATTAATCTAACTCATTAAATAATAATGGAGTGGGAACAAGATACAGTCTAAGGGACTCCCCATCTACATACAATAATAAAAGTGATGCCACTTTCCTGCAGAATGTATTCATTAGATGAAAGAACACATTTATTAACAGAAGGGTGATTGACCCACAGGATTCATCAGCTTCTTGAATAGGATTTGACTAATAATGCCCCCACTGACTGGGTCTTCTACAGTTGTCATCGTCTTGACCTACAATATGCACAGAGGACCTAGCACTGGCAAAAAAAAAGTTATTATTAAGGATTCTTGGTTTTTTTATTCTGACTTTTCTGTTACATAACACAACACAAGGAAATGATGCTAAAGACTTCTGAGCTTGTGGGCATTTTGGGCCAATGCTGCTATTTGCTTGGTATTCAATCTAAAAACCCTTTAAAATCTTTCTTCCTGGAAGAACTACTTTTCTTTCTATTCTTTCCATCTGTACAAATAAGTCACCAGTAGCAGAAGCCAGAATATTCCTGCAGGGAGATTATGGACTGTGTAATATTGGTGGCTACTCTCTGATGTAGAGTAGCATCCTCACATTTGCACACTTTCACCCAGAGCCAGAGATACTAAGATATAATATGGAAGCCTACTGTGCAGAAAAGACAGTATGGAGATCCATTTGGACTGTCCTTTTTCCTTGCTTTGCACAAGTGACAACTCATAATATGCTTCAGTGGAAAAGCATTACACTGAGGATCAGGAAACCTGAAGTCTTTTATGTATTTGCCAAGCAACTCTGAAAAAGTTACTTTATTTACTTTACTTTGCACTTCATTTTTTACTATTGCTTTTTTGCTTGCTGATATAAGAGAGCAGGACTGGGATACCTTTTTTATTTTTCAAGAGAATATCAGCAATGCAAAACACAGGTGGTTTTTATCATAAAATGTAATAAGCTGTAAAAACACCAGTCCTTGAACTGAAATTATCAGAAACTATATGCAAACAAGTTCCTATCTCCCACACTCAACTTCCAAGGGAAAAAAAAACCAAAAACATCCTAAGAATTGTTCCTCTAAGAAGTCTGACCTCACTAAAGATTGTTCAGGGAGTCTGACCTCCAATATTATACACAAAGAAAAAGAAATTTAAAGATGTGGTTAAAAAGTAAGGATTAAGACAATGAGTTTTCAGGTAACACTGTGATCTGCTCAGGAAGGATTGCCTACAGAAACTGAGCCAGGGCTGGTGCTTGCATTCAGTCCTGACTCCAGTCCAGACTGAACAGGGAATTCAATAGTCACTGTCACAGCAGCCCCTCCCAGAAAGCTGATAAACCACCCGAGGACGAGGCCTAACCAAAAAACATAACTGCAAACCTGTGGCACTAGTGTCAATTTTAAGTTAGTTTACTTCCATTGATTCCAAGAGAAATACTCGTCTAGTGTAATCATACTAGAAAAATCTACCCCTCCCCTTGAAAATACAAAACAAACAAACCCCTTCACTCTTTAAAACACCATCCTAGATTCAAATTTATGCTATTTTCCCGTCAACTTTGTGTTAAGACCTTTTGGCATATTCTGAGGCAGAATGTCTAATATTACAATTATTTCAACCACCCAGTGGTAGAAATTCAGATGGCCTATTGTACAATTATGTATCTCCCTGCTGGAAGAGAAAGATCAATAGAAATTCAACAATATAGAAAGCTCATATTTTAAGCTGTTGCTTGTTGCCTCCTTTTTCATGTTCCAGATGTAAAATAAAGCCACTGATGTTAATACATCCTGCCCACATGTTTTCTGTTCCATAATAGCAGCATAAATTGGAGCCTATGCCAGCTTTGTAGACTACTCCATCATTTGAACTCATTTTATAAACAACATTTTGAGAATTACTGGCCCAGCTTCCCCTATCACTCACACTAATTTAAAACTGATGAAATGCAATTGGTTTCAGAGAAGAAACTCATGATTTATACCAATATATAATAAGAGAAGAATGCAGACCATCCATTTTATGGAACTTGGTTTGAGGGTGGTGAAGCTCTGCTCAGCCCCAGCAGTCCCTGCTATATCCCTACAGGCTGGTGCTAAGGAACTACCAGATTTCTTTATCTTGTTGCTCTCCCTGTCCTTTTAAGTGTAACGGAAAGAGAAGTTTAACATCATTTAGCTTGTTTCTGTTGCTCCTGGGTTCAATGCTGAGGTTCACTTGACCCTTCAGGATATCTTAACAAGCCAAGAACAAACTTGGAAGTTAAATCTAGCTTAAAAGGAGTTACTCCTAAGCAATATTAATAACATTAATTAGCTGGAGAGCTCTCTGAGCAGCAGACTCTCAATTAGCAGCCCCAGGCAGACACAAAGAAAAGCAGAAACCAAAGTGTGGTGGGGCAAAACTGTCATGGCGAACAGGTACCACAGCAGTGTGACACTGTTTCTGAGCAATAGGGTTACCCATCCCTAACCAAGTCCTAGTAATATAAGTGCTGGCATGAAAAAGAGAACAAGGCATGGCTTTTGCTCCCAAAGTCATATAGTGTGGAACATTTTCTTAATGTGTTTCAAGAGCATCCAGCAAAATTGGGGTCCTGGTGCCAACTGAGTCACTGTGCAATGACCAATTAGTAACCATCCCTCTCATAAAGCATGCTCCATTAAGATTCTAAAATTTGACTCACAGTGCTGGAGCTAAGAGTTACTAGAAAACTGATATTTATCAATCCCTGAAAAAAAAAGTTTGTTACAGTAATTTTTCTTTCCATTGTAACATTATGATTTTCAGGTTTAATATTGTGCCTAAGGTCACAGGCTAATGTTTCTTTGGCAAGAGATCACTGGAGATCATTGTATATGCTTTCAAATGGAACAAAGCTCCTTCTTCTAATTCTGAGAGGAGGCAAAAATTTCAGCCCTTTAAATGAGTCACTTGCCTACAACTGAATGCTGGCCATCTTACACCTCAGAGGAAAGCAATTCTGGCAGGAAAAACATACACTCGGATATTTTCTTGACAGCTTTTTATAATAAAATGGTTATTTGAAGCTGCTTGGTTTGAAATGTTAGACACAAAAGTGATGGAGATGGTTTCACAGATAGAGTGCACATGAGACGGTCAAACAGAGCTTGAAACCAGTAAAGATTATTTAGTGCATATATCCACAGCTTACCACTTGTGTGGTGTATTATTCATGAATTTCTGGGAAACTAATCCTAAAAGGTTTCAACAGAAATGGTATGTTTTCAGAAGGGATTTGAAATGAAAGGGGTTGCTCACTTCAGTATGCAAGAGGAGAGGGAGATTGCCGTAGCGTGCCGAACCCGAGTCAGCAAAAACATTTAAACATATGCTTAAAATTAATTTAAATCCATTGTTGAATCAAGCTTTCAGAGGTAACCCAGAAGGAAGTGCATGAAACTTCAAAGGTCCAGAGGTTTGCTTAGCAAACCAGGAATAGAGATGCTTGAACGAGCCTCTGGAATGAGTTTCCTGGCGCTCAGACTGTCGGCTAATGCTCGAGAGAGGTTTCTGGTACTTCCTATTTGCAGTTGTGCCGAGAGGCTGCTATTTTGGCAGCTTCTCTGTTTTTGTCCACAGTCATGAAGTCAAAGTGAACCCATCACTGAGATCAAATGGGTTTAAATCCAGAGTTATTTAAAGTTGATCAAACTTTCATGAAAAGTCAGTACGTGTACTTCAGGATTATCAACCCATCCTCATTTTTGAACACTTATTTTCTGTAACTGCCCCAAAAAGGGATTTAGGTGCATATTCAAAGCTAACGGGGAATATTTACACGAGCAGGAAGGCGAACGCATACTCTCGCGTGTGCCAGCTGCGGC
>NW_008825560.1:342356-379264 GCF_000699105.1 Pygoscelis adeliae | reverse complement strand
CCCATACGCGGCCGACGCTGGGCTTCCCCAGGCGGCCTGAGCTCCCCTGGCTGTCACCCGCTCGGCCGCTCTCCGAGCTCCTTCCCTCTCCGCTTCCCCTTTTGTTACCGGGCTCCCGAGCTGACCACACCGTGCCCCCTCCGGGGCCAGGACGACAAATCAGAGAGCCGGTGCCGAAAGCTCTGTCTCCAGCTGGGGAGACTTAGCCTTCCCTATCCTGGTGGGAGGGTTTTTAGATCGCTGAGTGGTATGGATACAATAACAAGGAAACTAATAACTCGCAAAACGGTCCGCTTCGGAGGGTACGCTGCTTTTGTGCAGAAGAAAAGCGAGCTTTCCAGCAATCTGTCACTAAAACAAACGGGTAGTACCCAAGTAACTTGAGAGAGAAAAATGGGTGTTTAAAGTTGACACCAAGAATTACTTTGAAAAACAGTTTCAGAAGGGGAGAACCTACGGGAATTTCCTGCTTCTTTGTGTAATCTGCCTGCCTGTGTACATTAATTAATTCCCCTTAGTTTTTAACAGAACTTATTTTCCCTGCCTGCAAAAGGATGCACACTGCTAAGGGGGAGGAAGGATAACCATGTGACGGAAGCACGGAACTGTAAGCTTAGAGACAGGGGCTCTGTTCCCCTCTTTGCAAAGACGTTTACTGTCCCATGCAATTTAAGTTTGCAGAAATGTGCTGTAATTTTGCATGTTTTAATTCTTAGATCTCCAGCTTTAGGAAGGGCACAGCTGCTTTACCACAATGCTGAGAATCTGTAGCTCCCACCAGGACCTAAGGGCGTAACACTGGATAACTCCTGCTACTATAATTAAGGGATCGTGGGCAAAAACTTTCAGCGGTCTTCTCTTTGGGTTTCCAAGCTTCCTCCTCTGCAAAAAAAGGACACGGTATAAATCAGTGCTTCCCTGCCTCTGAGAAGTTCAAGACACATTTACTTGACTGTCATGCTGTAAAAGATGTGTGTAACTGAACAGCAGAGAGAGTTCATTACCTATTTCCAAACATTTGAATTTCAGTGTTCTAGCAGAGGCATCTTAAAATAGATTTGGAGGAACTGGGTCGATCAGTTTTGTTTTTCCTCAAGGAACAGAAGAGATGAGAAATAATTTCTGAACGTTTGTGTTGTGATAATATCTGGCATGTTATGATTTAGGTCAAAACAATGTCTTTTATACAGCTAAAAAGGAAAATTAATTAAATGTTTTTTAACACTGTTGTTATTTATTTGTACCATTTGGATGTTCTAATTGAGTACTTGGCCCCCATTTTGCCAGGGGCTCGACTTCAAGTGACTTAAGTCATTTTACTTCATAAAATGAGTTGATCTTGTGCATGAAGGAGTTCAGGTATACACTGAGTAGCCTACATGGGGTCGTTTCTGGGCTGTCAGCTTATTTTCACTGCATAAATCTTCCCATGTTTCTCCGCCCGCCCTCCATTGCCTGAACTCTGTGTTCAAAGAGTCTGAATGTACAAATGGGTTATTTCTGCAGGATAAGGAATAGATTAGGGGAGAAAGGGTCATTGTACAGGAAGAGCTATTCTTAGATAACTTGAAGGTCTGATATTGTCATGTAAGCTTTTCCTTGAGAAGTCACAAATCATGACTAATGAGCTGCATTTGAAATATCCCAAACTGACTGGAGTCATAGTATGGGAATGTGTATGTGAAGGTGACTTTTATGAGCTAGTCAAAAGCAACCTTTCCAACTGGCAGTTGTACTGGCTCATCCACTCCAAGGGGAGTTAATCTGGTCCTTGTTGACTGATCCACAAATAAAAGGCAGGAAGAGGAGAGAACTTAAGTCAGTATTGTTACTTTGACAGTATAGGAATAGCTATTGAGAGGTTTGAAATCCCTCTGCAGAAATGAAATTGTATAAATATGGAAATGTCAACCCCTTCTGAAAGACTTTTCACTGTTCTACCTTACGGGAATGATCACTTCCATTGCTTTAGTGCTTTGACCCTGCTTTTAATTACTGTCATCTTCTAAATATGACTTGATATGTGTGAAAGGGTTTGCAAAGCTTACTAATCAAGCCAATGTTTCGTATGGCTCTGCTGCTTGTTCTGGTGTTTTTACAAAAACAGTATTTTTCTCAAAACCAAGGTAGAATCAAGAATTAGAAGGGGACAGAGTCATGCTGCTGGTTAACTAAGGTTATAGCTTTCTTGACTAGTGCTACCACTTCCCTTTGTATATAGATTCTTCAAATGCAGTTGGGCAGCTTGTCAGCTGACCTTGCAAAAGAGATCACAGAACTTTATTACAACTTTCTTTAACAGAAGTAACCAAGAGCATTTTGGGACTCAAATGCCAAGTTCCCCTCTGGATTAGTCCTTGACTCTGGTGCCTGTATGCAAAAACATTCAGTGGTTCATAATTAGAAGGGAATTTTATCTGTGGTTCCACAAGGTGGTGACCCTGTCCTTGACATGTCAAATGCTCTCAAGTTCCATTAACTAGTAATTCAGGGAACTCATTACCACAAACCTGATCCAGTGCAGTACCTGCAATGAAAAGGGTGTCTTTTTAAAGAAAGTAGTAAATGTGTTTTTATTTATAGGAGGGGCAGGCAAGCATTAATGGCCCATCATTATTTAAGGAATGGAAGAAAGAGTTTCCTTAACTATTCAGTCCCCCTCCTACTTCCTCCACCATTGTTGGCAGTTAGAAAAAATGGGTTTCAGCCTTGTCACTAGCAAAACCAGAGAGAGGTTGGGGAGGACCAAGGAACGTGGGGAAAGAAGTAACAAAAAATGCACAGATCTGTAGTGATTTCAAGTTAACTAACTGTGGCTAAGACATAGATCACTTCCTAGAGAATAATGACCACAGCTCGAGGCAAAGCTAGGCATGTTAGCGTCAAATCTGCCATTAACTCTCCAGGAAATGCACCAGTCCGAAGTCATTAATGAAATTACAGCCAGTTATTTGGTGGGAGAGGGATTAGTCAGGCAAGAGGAACCTTTTCCTTGTGGTGCCATTATTTTTACTGAGCAGCACAAAAATTATATTCATTTCACGACCCTGCTTCTGTGTTGGAACATCTACAGAGAAAAAATGGATTGCACAGAAGTTATTCAACATTCTTTCAAAAGCTCAGGGAATTTTTAGCATTGTTGCAGTGGGAACAGGAGCAGCTCCTAAATTTTGCACATATTGTCAGGGTTGTGCAATTCTCGGCCTTCTGTTCTTCAAATACTAAGCTTCCCTCTGTACTGAACAGTTTTGTTATTCCAGTGTATGACTGCCAAAAGACTCCCATTAGCCTTAGCAGTATGTGTTAACAGGCTGTTTCTTATTATTCAGATTATCTGGATATAACAAAAATTATGTTTTTAGAAGAAAAATGTCAGCCAGCTCATTCTGCTTGGGCTGACAAAAAAATAAGTATCAAATAGGACAGATCAATCTATGCCAGTTTTGAACAGTGCTCAATCAAGTGTTTTGTGAGAGCAATAATACATTGCATTTAATGCATAGTGCTTTAAATGGCACAATCTAAGAGCCAAGCAAAAATAAGAAGGAATGTGCTCTTCTATAACACTTCACGTTTTTCAAAGTCTGCACAAACAGTACTGCTTTTCGGTAAGTTTAGAGGTAGTGTCCAGTTCTAAAGACTGAAGAAACTAAATGCTCTCTTCTGGAGGAGGTGAAATGGTATCTCAGCTATGCAGAGCAGTAACTAGACCCTCTTACACCAGTGCAATGGCAGAGTGATGGCACTGATGTCAGCCACGAGCCCTGAGTCTGATAACTGTGCAAGAGCAGCACTGCTGTTAATAATTTTTCTAAAATGCTGTTCTTTTCCTGAGAAGGAACCTGAGCATGCAGAGTGGTTGAGATTGGAAAGAACCTCTGGAGGTCATCTGGTCCATCCTCCTTGATTAACCAGGGCCATCTAGCACCAGTTGCCCAGGACCACATCCAGAGAGCTTTTGACTGTTTCCAAGGATGGAGAATCCACCACCTCTCTGGGCAACCTGTCCCAGTGCTCAGTCACCCTCACAGTAAAAAAGTGTTTCCTGATGTTCAGAGGGAATCTCCTGTGTTTCAGTTTGTGCCCATGGCCTCTGGTCCACTGAAAAGAGCCTGGTTGCGTTCTCTTTGCACCCTCCCTTCAAGTATTTATAGACATTGATGAGATCCCCCTGAGCCTTCTCTTCTCCAGGCTGAACAGTCCCAGCTCTCTCAGCCTTTCCTCATATGAGAGATGCTCCAGTCCCTTAAGCATCTTTGTGGCCCTTCACTGGACTCTGTCCAGTGTGTCCATGTCTCTCTTGTACTGGGGAGCCCAGAACTGGACACAGTACTCCAGATGTGGCATCACCAGTGCTGAGTAGAGGGGAAGGATCACCTCCCTCAGCCCACCGGCAATACTTTGCCTGATGCGGCCCAGGATACTGGTAGCGTCCTCTGCTGCAAGCACACATTGCTGGCACATGTTCAACCTGGTGTCCAGCAGGACCCCCAGGTCCTTTCCTGCCAAGCTGCTTTCCAGCTGGGTGGCCCCCAGCATATACTGGTGTGTGGGGTTGTTCTTTACCAGGTGCGGGACTTTGCACTTCTCCTTGCTGAACTTCATGAGGTTTCTGTCAGCCCATTTCTCTAGCCTGTCAAGCTCACGCTGGATGGCAGCATGCCCCTCTGGCCTATCAGCCACTCCTCCCAACTTTGTGTCATTGGCAAACTTGCTGAGGGTACGCTCTGCCCCATCGTGCAGATCACTAACAAAGGCGTTAAACAGGACTGGACCCAGTATGTGGTCCTCCTTCTCCTCTCCCCCCAGGGTACACTGGCCTCTAGTTACTGGCCTCCAACTAGACTTTGCGCCGCTCGTCACCACCCTTAGGGCCCGGCCATTCAGCCAGTTTTCAATCCACTTCACTGTCTGTTCATCCAGCCCCTACAGCAACAGCTTGAGGGGCTATGAGGCTCTTATGGGAGACAGTGTCAGAGGCCTTACTGAAGGCCCAGTAGACGCTAGCCACTGCTCTCCCCTCATCATGCCAGGTGCATCAGTTCATTGTAGAAGGTTATCAGGTTGGTCAAGTATGACTTCCCCTTGGTGAAGCCATGCTGACTACTCCTGAGGAGCTTCTTGTCCTTCATGTGCCTGGAAATGGGTTCCAGGATGAGCTGCTCCATCACCTTCCCAGGGATCGAGGTGAGGCTGACCAGCTTGTCGTTCCCTGGCTCCTCCTTCTTGCCTGTCTTGAAGATAGGAGTGACATTTTGTTTCTTTCAGTCTTCAGGCACTTGTCCCAGCTGCCATGATTGAGCAAAGACTGAGAGCGGCCTTGCAATGACATCTGCCAGCTCCCTCAGCACTCCTGAGTGCTTCCCATGAGGGCCCATGGATTTATCTCAACAAAAGTTACTATACGTTACACTGGTTGGCTTTGGTACCAGCAACATTTTATGCCAATAGCAGTAAAGAGCCCCATGGTAGGGCTGATACCCTGGCTATCCTAATCAGGTTCCAGGTCTGAATACAGCATGAGTATGAGGGAGGTGGAATAAAATAAGCCTGAGTCTCATCTGACACACATATGGGTAAACTGTACATTAGAGCCAGAAATGGAAAGTTCCGCAAGACAAGCATAGCCTCCTTACATTGCAAATTCCTCTAATTCCTCTGTTCCTCTAATAGTAACATTGTTATTGAGATGCTCTTAAAAACTGTTCTGAGCTTTGTTTAGAAAAAAACTGTGTGAACGTAATTCCCATCAAGAACTAAGAACTGAATCTCCATGACCCACTTATCCAAGACCTGTAACTACCCTGGGTCACAACCCGAAACCAGCATATGCAAATAAACTAATTCCTGTGGATTGTTTTGGAGAAAGAACTGAATAAACTTCACATGTCAAAAAGAAACACTCTGGCCATTCTCTTATCTGTATCCACCACCTCCATTAACCTCTCCTTTGGATACCCCAAAAATAAAACCTAACCAAAAGAATTTTCCCCCTAAAGGGACCAGTGTTAAAAGGCTTCAGAAAAGATGTCATTTATTGTGCTCTGCTATTCAGCTGCAGGAACACCCCCCTTCCTGCTCTGCCATCTGATTATGGGGGAAACACTGTTCTTTCACCCCAAGCCAAAAATATGGGGGGTCGAGAAAGGACAGACAGATGTGGCAGACTTAACTTCACTATGTCTGGGAAACATAATGAAAAGACATGTGTTTTATAATCCCAGTATATGTGCCTGGAAAGGTTAGAAAGAAAAGGAGGTTATGCTAAACCATTTAAACTGCTCCACGTATAGCTATATCCTTAACTCCCCCACGCCAAATAAAGCCTCACCCTGAAAGTAAATAAGCTAAGAATATCATCTTTTGTCAGAAGCCGCTTTACAGTGGGACTCACACACAGAAAGAGAAATGCAAACCTCTGCATACATGCAGGTTTGAATTCACGTTTTGTCTTTGTTCTTAAATCAGCTTAGCTATTCATGAAAGTAAGAACACATGCTTAAAACTTACGTTGTTATAATCATGAAAACATTAGCCAAAAGCTGTGGTGGTACCTTGAAAAGAAAGGAAAGTTAAAAAAGCCCAAACACGTTACATAACTGTGCTGGATTTCCAAGAAAAACACACAGCCATGCAGCAGACAGTTAATGTCTGCAAAATTCAGATTTTTTTTAAAATGCCCTCTGGGGCCAATTTAATATTTTCCAGACCCTTCCCCCTCCCACCCCCACTTGCTAAGAAACAGCAGTGAAATACCAGGAAATGGTCCTCAGCTGTGGTAATGTTTTCATTTGCCCGGTGTCCGAGCTTTTGAGCTGTTCCCCAGCCCCTCTGCCCCAGCCTTCTGGTGCTTTTGGCATTCCAGGAGCAGGCAGGTGACTTGGGCTTGCTCTCTGCCAGGCTTTTGTTACTCACAGCCAAACTCCACTCTGCAGGCTGCCTTCAGAAAACAAAAAACAAAAAACAAACCCAAAAAACAATGCATGCAAAGAATGGCTCTGCAGAACTGGGGACAGTTTATACAAGCTGCTCCCTCCAAGTATCCAATAAACTTTCCCCTTACAAGGCTGTCTCCCCACTCCTAAACATATCATCAAAACCACCCTTTCTCCTAAGCGTAGGATCAAAAACACCCTTTCCAAAGACATTTGCTTGCTTACACCAAAAGAAAGAAGAAAAGCTGTGTTTGATATGTTTATCCTGTTATTTTTTAAGGAAAAATATTTGGTTCTAGTTGAAGGTATTTAGCTTTTATAGTTTCCCATGGGTTGTTGAACAGGTGATAAGATGTGCAGGTCCAGTGCAGCACCGCTAATTAAGTCTTACAAATGTATGAGAATAGATACACAAGAGGAGGAAGGAGAGCAAAGTGAGATTTCAAAGTAAAACAAAAGTAGCTTTTAATGGACAAAGTATATGCATTATACTGCAGGCCCCAAACTGCAAGCGCTTACACGTGTATGTAATGCTGCTCTTGAAGTAGGTTCCAGTGTGAGCAATCCTGGTAATTTAATTTGTGTGTGTATTCATGTGTCTCTTTTGCAAAGCTGTCAGGCAGGCTCCTTGATGTGGACAGCAGAAAAGCCACAAACAATGGGGTCTGATTAACTGTGAAGACTGCAACCTTAACCTTTGAAAGTCACTATTCCTCTGCTTTCAGGCACCCCGGAGTATAGCAGCAAGTTTGTCTGTGTTACTCTTTCTTGCCACCAATTCCCTCCGAAGAGTGACAACTAAAGAGGCCAGGAGGGCGCCTTGTCCTCTCCACACTTTGCCATCTTCAAGTGAATCCCAGCTTGATGCCAAGTCTTCACCTCTGTTTTTGACTTCCCTGGAAAGAAAGATGGAGGAAAGAGAGCCTGATCCATGCCAGAGCAAATGGTGCACACTCATCACCTCAGTCAGCTGGTTCTGGAGCCTTGAGCCACACAACACTCTACCTGTGCGAACTAACTAGTTTTTATGGGAATGCATGTGTGCTGGCTCAACGGATAAAACTTCTGCCCCCTCCAATTTCACCCTTGTCTTTTCCCACCTTTGTAGTTTTGTATCTAAGTCCCTTCAACTCATGCAAACTAATGTGATGTGTTGTCTGTTCCTATAATCCATATGCTCCTGAATTCTCCCAGATCTCTTGCCTGGCAATTGCAAGGTCAGAAACCTTTCATTGCAGACACAAAAACTCAAAGTCAGTTAACATAAGGGCATCAAGAGAGACTGTAGCAGGCTAGGTTAAAGATGGATGCGCCGAGCCGAAAGCAGTCCATGTCTTTTAGCTGCTTCAACTTTAATAAATTCCTAGTGCAGCTAATATGTTAGAAAACAAGTTTTGCAGAAAAATTAGGAAAATAAACGGGGATATGCTTCGAAGTCATACAAACAAGCCCCCCACCCTCATCCCCCCATAATCTTAGTACTGCAAAAATCTCAGAACTGATCTGACTGTGGAACTGCAGCCTGGGGCATTTACTCACCACTACTAGAGCAGCAATGCCAATATTTCTTTAGTTACTTTATTCCCAACTATTCCATTGCAATTTCTAATTTTTCATATTCATATTTTCATATTCAAATTTCCATTTCATAAAAGTTAAGTCATTATTTCCTCTACTTGGACAATGTCAAATAGCAAAATATTTAGGCTTTTTGCACATGCTAAAAGTATATGAATAACCAATCAGGCTATGTGAAGAATGAGTTCTCTATCTCATGCAGGCTATCCATAATTTCTAAATTTGCCTGAATACCAAATAAAAAAAACCAACACCCTACCATGATCAAAAATCTCCATGAAAAAAAAGCCACATTTTTATATATACATCTTGGGGATGGGTCTCAAAGTATGTTTTCGTTAGCAGAAGCAAACACTACATTTTGGTTTTCATTTTTTAATCCCCAATGGTAAAGTCAATGAAAGTGAAAAGTCTCTCCAAAAATAGGAAGTTAAAATGCTGAACTAAAAAAGTCTGTAGTTCCCGAATCAAAATTCCAAAGAAAATTACCCATTTTTATTAAGCAGTTAATTTAAAATGTAACCATGTGTCCTCACACAGCAGGACTTCATCAAAGTTTTACCTTCTAACTTTGTACAGAATATTTTATTGTCTTAAAATTTTAAGGGTAAAAAGACCGCTTAAAAATCATTGATTACAAGGAAACTAAGTTTTTGCAGCCAGACTGTGTCTAGATCTAAAACAAAGAAATAATTAAGATTTTGAAAGATTTAAAGTTTTTTTTTGCCAGCTGGTCTAAGACATAGAGACTAATTTTGTTGAATGCCACTGCGATTCGAGAAGAAATAGTTAGTTGCAAATGTCCATACAAATTCCTTAATGCATCTAATTTTAGTCTGGCAAGCTGCACATTAGGGGGTCACATCCTGTATCCCTTGTTCCCCCAAAAGCTCATTGAAGTTTCTCTGCTACGCTGAATGACCAGATTCTCAGAATGTTTAGATATCTGGTTGAGTGCAAATAGTAAGCAACATATGGAAGTGAGTTTGTATTTCTTTGTTCAGTTGTCATCAAAGATAGATTGGGGTCAACCACCTAAGACTTATGTTCATTCCAATGGTTAATACAGACTATGTTTTTCCCGCATGCCTGTATTTAAACAAAGTAAAAAGAATTAAAGAAGGTAATAAAGCCACTAGGTCTGTAGAAAATAGCCTTGCTGCATCTCTTCTTACAGTGTCTTCTGAAAATGTGTTCGGAAAGTAGTAAAACAATTATAGGAAACAAAAAGATTAATTGTGAAAGATGAGAAAAAAGTATTTAAGTATGCTGTTTCCTTTTCAATAGTTGGCCAATTCAGTTTTATTAGTGGCTGTAAGTAGATACTTGTAAAACTTGTACCACTAAGGAGGGCTTAGACCTTCTGAAAATTGGACCACTTGCTAAGATGTCTAGTTTTAATCATCCCCAATTTTGCATTGAACCTGTCTAGTCTCATTTCCTATTTTGTGAAGTTGGCATAACACTGCGGTATCTTTCACACAGTAGGTACGGTTAATTTGAATTAATCAGTGTTTCCACAACACTTTGAAAATTCCAAATGAAAAAAATACTCTGTAAAAACCAAGAATTAGTTATTCTTGCAAATCCATTAAGATAGCAATTTTGGCAGTTGCCCGTACTGTAATACACATAATAATAAACCCTCTCCTGCTGTGTCTTCAGCTGAGGTTAAATTCATTCCAGTGCAAAAGATGAAAAGCAGACAGCAGAGGCTTAAAGAACCCATCTGCCAACACTCCAGTAGTTTTTAAATCTGTGTGGCCCAAGTGAGGTGGAGAGGGGATGAGGGAAAGGAGGTTCAAAGGGTTTCTTTTTTGCTAGCTTCTTATTCCTTAAGACCTCAGTCCTCCTACCATTAGTGTGTGTAAACATTAGTGTGTATACTTATGAACTAAAGCTTCATAACACATCAAACAGAAGAGGATGCTAGCTAGCATACTGTTCAGCGGTGTAAAGGGGAGTCTAGCTCACATGGTTACACACCTTCAGTGGCTGAAAAAACGTAGCTTCTGCTATTTTCTATGTGTGCCGTTTACAGTTTGGGGGGGCACATGCACTTTTAAACACATACACAGCTGCTGACAAAGGAGGATAATGAATTTTGCATGTCCCTAGTGGATGACAACAAGGGATAAATGGGTTTAAGCAGCAGCAGTATAAATTGATGTCAGTCATTAGGACAAATTTTCTACTGATAAGGATACCTTGGACTGGACTAGATTGTCAGGGATAGGGAGGCTACTGGAAGTCTTTAGAAACACATCGGATCAACATCTGCCAGAAGCAGGACCCAGGTATTCCTGTAAAACAAAGAAATAATTAAGATTTTGAAAGATTTAAAGTTTTTTTTTGCCAGCTGGTCTAAGACATAGAGACTAATTTTGTTGAATGCCACTGCGATTCGAGAAGAAATAGTTAGTTGCAAATGCCCATACAAATTCCTTAATGCATCTAATTTTAGTCTGGCAAGCTGCACATTAGGGGGTCACATCCTGTATCCCTTGTTCCCCCAAAAGCTCATTGAAGTTTCTCTGCTACGCTGAATGACCAGATTCTCAGAATGTTTAGATATCTGGTTGAGTGCAAATAGTAAGCAACATATGGAAGTGAGTTTGTATTTCTTTGTTCAGTTGTCATCAAAGATAGATTGGGGTCAACCACCTAAGACTTATGTTCATTCCAATGGTTAATACAGACTATGTTTTTCCCGCATGCCTGTATTTAAACAAAGTAAAAAGAATTAAAGAAGGTAATAAAGCCACTAGGTCTGTAGAAAATAGCCTTGCTGCATCTCTTCTTACAGTGTCTTCTGAAAATGTGTTCGGAAAGTAGTAAAACAATTATAGGAAACAAAAAGATTAATTGTGAAAGATGAGAAAAAAGTATTTAAGTATGCTGTTTCCTTTTCAATAGTTGGCCAATTCAGTTTTATTAGTGGCTGTAAGTAGATACTTGTAAAACTTGTACCACTAAGGAGGGCTTAGACCTTCTGAAAATTGGACCACTTGCTAAGATGTCTAGTTTTAATCATCCCCAATTTTGCGTTGAACCTGTCTAGTCTCGTTTCCTATTTTGTGAAGTTGGCATAACACTGCGGTATCTTTCACACAGTAGGTACGGTTAATTTGAATTAATCAGTGTTTCCACAACACTTTGAAAATTCCAAATGAAAAAAATACTCTGTAAAAACCAAGAATTAGTTATTCTTGCAAATCCATTAAGATAGCAATTTTGGCAGTTGCCCGTACTGTAATACACATAATAATAAACCCTCTCCTGCTGTGTCTTCAGCTGAGGTTAAATTCATTCCAGTGCAAAAGATGAAAAGCAGACAGCAGAGGCTTAAAGAACCCATCTGCCAACACTCCAGTAGTTTTTAAATCTGTGTGGCCCAAGTGAGGTGGAGAGGGGATGAGGGAAAGGAGGTTCAAAGGGTTTCTTTTTTGCTAGCTTCTTATTCCTTAAGACCTCAGTCCTCCTACCATTAGTGTGTGTAAACATTAGTGTGTATACTTATGAACTAAAGCTTCATAACACATCAAACAGAAGAGGATGCTAGCTAGCATACTGTTCAGCGGTGTAAAGGGGAGTCTAGCTCACATGGTTACACACCTTCAGTGGCTGAAAAAACGTAGCTTCTGCTATTTTCTATGTGTGCCGCTTACAGTTTGGGGGGGCACATGCACTTTTAAACACATACACAGCTGCTGACAAAGGAGGATAATGAATTTTGCATGTCCCTAGTGGATGACAACAAGGGATAAATGGGTTTAAGCAGCAGCAGTATAAATTGATGTCAGTCATTAGGACAAATTTTCTACTGATAAGGATACCTTGGACTGGACTAGATTGTCAGGGATAGGGAGGCTACTGGAAGTCTTTAGAAACACATCGGATCAACATCTGCCAGAAGCAGGACCCAGGTATTCCTGCTTGGAGGCAGAGGCTGACCTACAGAGACGAGCTCTGTCTCTGCCACATTATTTCCCATTGTAGGTTGCACAAAATGCTCTTTCAGGGCGTGAAAGATGGGATATACAGAGTATTCCCTCCCCACAGAATTATCCTTGTCTTTGTAAATATAGCATAATCCAGTTCTCCCACTTCAGGTGAAAGAACAGAGTTTTGTTCTCCATAAAATATAAGCATGAGACATGCAGTTAGACTATGAACATTAGTTAAGTCATCATAAGATAGACTGGGCATCATTCACTATGTAGAGATTGTTTATGGTGTAGTTTAGCTGAGCATTCCACTTAGCCCCCACCCCAAACCACTAAACCAAAAAGCAGAAGTTGAATGTCCTGTAGACAAAATATACTCCTATTAGAGCATGCCGACACCTGGATTTTTCCCCACTGGAAAAGTAATATATTACTGATGATTTTTTCATCTCAATACCTGTCCTACAAGCTACTTTAAATAGCCTTTAACATTCACTGTGCTCTTCTCTCTTGGTGGCTTTAGAATCAGAAAAGAGATTTTTGGCATATTAGTACAGAAGGTATGTAAATATAGTAGGATTGAACGATACATTAGTCATTTGGGGATGTAAAGGATGATACAGCACCCCGGGGGAAGAATGGTAAATGCAACCAAAGGGCACAGGAAGAGAATAACCCAAAGGAAGAGAATATAACCTGTGCGATTTTCTCTTTCCTTCCCTTCCACTTTGTTCTTAGATATGTGTAGTGTGTGCTGGAGAAGCGAGGGGGGACATCTGGCCACCTGCGGAAAGCCACCACCATATCTGTGCAACAATAAAGGTTTTCTTGGAGCCCAGGTGATAGCAATTTTGGCGGTTGCCTGTACTGTAATACACACCATAACAAGCCCTCTCCTGCTGTGTCTTCAGCTGAGGTTAAATTCATTCCAGTGCAAAAGATAAAAAGCAGGCAGCAGAGGCTTAAAGAACCCATCTGCCAACACTCTAGATACACCTAGACAAGATGTAAGACCTTCTGGTTTATAAAAATGACCATGTCATCTGGTCTTCTGTTGGAATGCAATTTCCAGCAGGTCACAGGAAGAATCTCATTTTGCAGATGCACGGGCATATCAGATCTATGTTGCAATACTATCATCAACAAAATTTACTTGCAGACCTTTTGTTCTTCACAATGAGCTAAGATGTACAGCTACATTCTCCAGACCACACATACGCAGTACCACCAGAGAGGTTCCCTTCCTTGCTCCCAAAACCAGAATGAGCAAAAACAAGTTCTAAAAGATTCATGTGGTGAAATGTGGTAATGATTTCAGAGAGGAAAAAATATACGAGATTATAACAATTCACAAAAGAATGATGCACTTTTGCAAGAATACTTTGGAGCCCAATGAAAGAACCAGTGTTATTTTGTTGGATTCTTCAGGCAAAATTAGAGCTGTCACTTTTGCCTTTTTAGTACACAAAAGCACAGATATCCCAAAGGCCTGAGTCTTAACCATAGAAAGTTTTAACAATAAACGACATACTTGTGTTCTTCTGTATAAATGCTTTGCAAGGTCAAATCTCAAAGGAAGCAAGTAAGGAGTATGTACTATAATAGAAACACAGTGTATAAGAACGATGGTCATCAAACTATGTGAAAATTCATTGTTGCCTTTTAAACAACTCGTAGAGGGGGGTTAAGACCAGGACAGGCCCTTATGCTTATAAGCAGCTGTTCTTAATTTGCAAGAAACTGTAAACAGTTTTTAATCTCCTAAGCAAAACCAGAAGTAGTGAGGGTTTAAGTACTCAAAACAACATCTGTTCTTGCCTTTCTCCTCTCATTTAGATATTATTTTTTTCTAAGTGCAGCCATCAACCTTTTCTATCCTAAGTGAAAACTCCATGGGATTCTCTGGCAGGGAGAACAAGATCACTAAGCTCCGCTACATTGCCTCCTGAGTGGTAGACCTGAATGCCCTTCTGGGCATCCCCTGCAGTCCAAGCTGGGATTAGATCTGGAAGTTAGATAGAAGAAAATAGGGAGCAGAGAAGAAGACGTAATTCCCCTACTTTACCATATAGAAGTTAAAGATGGAAAAATACATCATCCTATGGCTTGAATGGAAGTCAAGGGGCTGTGGTCATAGGGAATGGCTATGAGAGGCTTTCTTGTTCTATATAGTAAGGAGAAAACAAACAAAGTTCCCACAGGTTATATATCTTATGAAAGGCAATATCCAGAACCCCTTCCTGAGCATTCATTTAGCATACCAACTATTCAGAGCTGCATTTAGCATCAACCACAGACAGCTTACTTTGATTTTTTTATGCATATTTTCCCCCTAAAGATGAAATTGGAATTTATGCTTTCATAATTTTTCCACAAGAAATACCAGAAGCTGATAGTACCTGCCATGCTTTTGCTAGCACAGATTATGTTAACTTGAATGGACAATGAAGTTATCTATGGCATAGCTGCTTGCTGTAAGAGACTCAGTTTGTACGATCTTACTCTCATGCCTGAAAAAGTCATGTTATCAGGTTAACTTTATTAAAGAACACGAAGGTGGAATTCATCCCTTTATTAGTGTTAAGTTATGGATAACACAAGGCATATATAAGTACCTAAACAGAATGACAATAAATCTAAATATAGCAAAATTTGTTCAGGAGGCACTTTTCTCATAACCACACATTATTAATCCTATGTATTAAAATGATGTCCAAGCAGCAAGTCAGAATGAAGGCTGATAATGCTAGGCACTGGACAAACCCTACAAAGTAGCTAGCCCTCAAAAGCTTACAATACAAACTGACAAAGAGAGGAGGCATGGGGTAAAGGATGGGATAAAAAAGCATGATTATGGCAGCAAACTTTTGTTTTATTTTAGTGGTTATTTAAGATGGATTTAGTTAGTAGATTAAAGTTCAGTCAAAGTGACTGCATAAGAAACTGTGCATTTTCCCACTATCATACCTAACTTAATTAACCACTGCATTTCTCCATCCACATTTCTTTTTTATACTTGAATAAATGCATCCAAAATTGTTGCAAAATGTTATTTGAAGAGCATTGAAGATAAAAGACTGTATCAAAATTTGGCATAGCAAACCCAATGCTGTCACATTGAAAAAACTTATTTTTGTACAGCTGAAAGTTTTGTTCGGGTGCTTTTTTATTTGGTGGGGTTTAAGACAAGCCTGCATTTAAAAAGAGATTCCCATTGAGTCCTCTTTGATGAGGAGACTATTAGTCACATACAATTGGCCTCGGCCCATCAATCCAGGTGGTCCAGATCCCTCTGAAGAGGGATCCTTCAAGCAGATCAACTCTCCCACCCAACTTGGTCTTGTCTGCAAACTTACTGAGGGTGCACTCGATCCCCTCATCCAGATCATTGATATTAAACACAACTCTCCCCAGTACTGAGCCCTGGGGAATACCACCTGTGACCGGCTGCCAACTGGATTGAACTCCATTCACCACAACTCTTTGGGCCCGGCCTTCCAGCCAGTTTTTTACCAAGCGAAATCATATCTAAAAAATAGAGATGCTTTCATTACTTTTATGAATCAGCCCATTTCTTGCTTTCAGTAAATGCTTTGTTTTCTTAATCTTTATTAATATTATATCCCAGCTTAATGATTTACTACTGGCAGAAGACTGCACCTGTGTCTGAGCTTTTAGCCCTCTAGACACTGAGACTTAGGTTAATGTGTTTGCTTTGCACTTGTCATTGATCAAAAAGCATGCAAAGTCAGTTATCCCAGCTCAGCTGAAAGGCAATGCTTTGGTTCAACCACCATATTGCAATTGTTATGTCTCAGTCCTATGTAAACGTGTAAAGGTGGTATGGGCTTGACCTGGACAAGGAAGACTGCCAGGCAATGCATCTTAGAGTTTCTTACGCGAAGAACAAACAGATTACTCCTGAAATCTGCAGAACAAGCTCCAAGCCTGGGAGCCAGCCAAGTAACCAAAGGACTGTAAGATCCAGTTTTATTTTCACCCATGGCTAACATAACTGAGCAGCGGCTATTACAAGATGAACCAGATCAATCAAGATAGGTTTGTAACAGGAAATTTATACAAATACTTATAAAAAAAGGATGTAGATAGGACCTTATGTTATGCTTCAGTACCAGCATTAACAATTCTGACAAGCACCTGCAAAGACCCCTGGAAAACCAGCACAAAATAGAACTGCACTGGAGTCTCCAATCAGCTACTAATTCTGTGGGTCCTGGAATTAGTGTGCCCCACTGAGTGAATTGAACTGCTCCTCCACACCTTGGAGGCCTGAGCTAACATTTCTCTTTCTACCTGAAGGAGGGAAAGGGTAAGGGGCACATCCATCTCTCATTTTCAAATGAAATGTCTGCTTTTGGTTTTGAGGGGAGAGGCGGGTGCATCTTAACCTGCCCTAGACATCTGTGTTTAGGCAGATGAATTGCTACCCTAGAAGCTGTCACAGTCCCATGTCAGTCCTTAAGGCCCACCATGGAGCTGGACTGTAGCCCTATTTTCCACGTTATTTCACAAAGCGGGCAGTTCCTGCAGGTTATAGTACACCATTTTGAAGCTTTTTCACATTCTGATTTACTTCACAAATGCATCTGCTTAATTTAAGTACCAAATTAAAAACTAGTTTAAAAGATTTTAAATATTTATATGTGTATATATATTTAGAATCTAATGTTTATGGGAAAGGACTGTCATTTCCTTATGTATAAATAAATTGCATAGCACGGTGATCTTTCACTAGAACCTTTAAGTCTTTTTAAGATCTAAGAAAAAGAAGTGAATAGATACTGTTACAAATTAGTCCAGTTTATGTATTTGCAATGGGGTCTTTGGGTATAATACTGATTTTGTGCAAATGTGAAGCTGAACTATTTCCACTAGTTTTAGTGGATTCTGGATTGCCATTGATGGCAGGAGAATCTCACTCTTACATTTTCATGTTCAATGTTCTGAACGTCAAAAGTTTATATTTATGTTAAATTATTTGTTGAATTTATCTAATTAGTTACTAATTATAGCCTTTTGAAACAGAGTATATCCTTGGCTCACTGAAGGCCTATGCAGAAAGCCATGATCTTTTCAGTAATTTAGTTTTCTGCCTAGGATTATTTGGCTTCTTTCATTTAAACAAATGGAAAAATACTGAAAAAATGCCTAGAAATTAAAGCTAAAAGACTTTCATCCAGTGTCTACAGAAAGAAATAATTTCAGGGAGGATAAGGTAAGTCACATATAATCAGGGTCTGCTTTATAACCCAAACTAACGTTTTTTAAGCTATATAGGCTACACTAAATGACAATCTGACATTTAATAAGAAGCCATAAATTGCTAATTAATGTCAGGACTTGATTTTTTTTTCAACATTTTTGTCTTTTAAGAAGAATAAGACCACCCATCCAGACAGCACTTAAGCACTTGAAAGAATAGTTGTAGTTTCTTCAGTACAAATAAATAGGAAGAACATTAAAGCTAGTTCAAAAAAGGATAATTAAATGATTAAAAGCAGGTCTAAGCTTCTATACAACAAAACTGAAAGGGCTAAGGGCCAGGAATCTTATCCAAAAAATGGGTGATAAAACCAGTGACTGCACTGAAAACAGGATCATGCTCCAAATCTTGCACAATTTTCCCATTTGATTACTTCTAATACCAGTGATAAAGCAGCAATCTGATCAGAACTCTTAATCTCCTGCTTCCCCTTCTTGCATGTTAATTAGAAACAAAGTCCACTTCCAGTTACATATTTAATGATATTTACCTTATTTTTATTTTTCTCGCACTGTGAACTAGGAAGTTTTTCAGAAACTTGTAAAAACATGTCACATAGAGGTTAAGACTTAGCCAACCTGTATGGAGTCAGATGAATCTAAGCTTTCACATCCTGTTTCCTATGTTTACTTAACAAACAATGGCTTATGGAAAAACAGGGTAAACCCGGGAGTGGTGCCATCTGTCTCATACTGGAAGAATATGTGCTTCAATGGCTATGTATCCTTGCCTGCCTTGAGGATTGTCAGAGTCACTTCATGCATGGCTGGGAAACCAGAGCTGGGGGGAACTGACTTGCTCTAACATAACTGCTGCTGGGCAAGTGGTCTGATGCAAACAGTATTTCTTTAACTTCTTCAAAGCACAGGGCTGAGTTTTAAAACATTTCAAAGGCCTCTCCCAAGTGGTTACAAATTTCTCCTGTGAGTTCTCAGTATCCTAACATATTAAGAACAGGTTTTATATAGGGTAGGAACACTGACACAAGGGAGAGGGCAGGTCAGAAATTTTCTACCAGATTATTTCCCGATAGAAAAATTGTATTTTAGCTTTGCTGATTTTATCCAGTGCTATGTAGCTTGGAATAAAGTATTTTGCTTTAGACTGATTTGGCCTAAAGTGAAATATTTCTGCCTAGCAACTGTTTTATTTCATGCTATTTCAGTGTTAAACTGCATTACTTTATGGTGATGTGTTGGCACACAAGAATTGTGCTTCAGCTGCCCGCTGCTTCAGCCCTCTCTTCGCCTGGGCACGGGTCTCCAGTAAGAACCTCCTATGAGCTGCAAGAATTCAGCAGTAGGTTCACTCCCATCCAGCAAGTTTTACTGCTTGGATTTTTCTAAGACCGAAGGTCATATCCAACTTGTCAGTCTTGTCCAAAATTCTGCACTGAGATTTTGTGTTTGGAAATACATACTACAAAAGCCAGCCGAGAAGTCAAGATCACAAATATGTTATCTCTTTAAACAAGTGAACTATGTTTTTTTCCTATTTTTGCTAGCTGGTGGTGCAGCAAAGCTAATAAACTTCTTATAATAAAAATGTGTACTCAAACTTCTCTGCTTTCATCTATTTTTCATTAACAACAATTTCAAGACAATTTTTCCACAAGCATTTAGTACTGCTAAGTCCTTGGTCCAGATGAAGTCAATAGGAGTTTTCATTACTGATTTCCACAACAGCAGAGTTATGCCAACAATGAATACATTTGACCACTCATCTGTTACAAAAATAAGCTATTAATTTTTAAGAATCTGTGTCTAAAGGTTAGAAAGAGTTGAAAGCATTGGATTTTATAAATGGTGCAGTTTGCTTCAAGTATTTAATCTGTTTTTATTTTCTTCTTGCAATGCCAGTTAAAACCAGCCTTCTCTCTTTCCAAGTTACTGCTCAGAAGGAAAATGAGTACACAGAGAGTCAGAAAAAAATCTCTGGGCAGTTATCCTGGCTACAGGCAGCCACAACAGGAACACAAGGGATGTCACAGCTGGGACTTCACAAGCTCCTCAAGATCTGGTTGAGACTGTGATGCTCTGTATTAAGACATATTGTGATATAACATGTAGGATCTTGTCAAACCAGCAAGCAGCCCCGCTTCCTCAGCACTTCTCAGTGGTCCCATGAGCCAGCGTAACTTTCATGTGTCTTAAATACTCCTCTAGTCTCAAAATATCTTTTTTTGAATATTACTGCTGAACTTTTTTTCACTTTCCACTTTCCGGACAAAGGAGACAGTGCATGACTCACAGCAAAAAGATTGAACCATCTGTAGGTGAAAGTGGAGAAATGGTTTGGAATAATCCCCGCAGCACCATCAGTGCTTGGTTCCTCTATGTTCTAAGCTGGTTTACTTTGCATTTAGTAAACATATGGGCAGAGCAATCAAGAAAGGGGGAGAATCTTTACAAACACCAAAGGCAAGACAGTAAAGCAGAAATAGTGCTAAAATCTTTAAAGGGACTTCAGCAACTTTCACATGTATTTTAGCCATTCAGCAGGTTCAGGGTACAAGACTAGTCATCTATGGAAAGCCTTTGGCGTGCTATATAGATGCACAGATTTCAGCAAATTTGCTTCAAACCAAATTACAATCTGCAACTTTTTCCAAAGGTTCCTCAGCTTGCTCCAGTTGTTGGGCAGTCTGTTCTTACCATTTGGCATCCTTGCACAATTAATATATTTTCTATCTAGTTGCATTATACAAGTTCCTGACGGGTCATTCAATAAGACTATCCTTATAATGTATAATGGCTATTTCAGGCTATGAGATGCCATTTCTTATTAGTCATCAGTGATAAATATTCATTTGGAGAGAGGATTGTATTCCATACAAGGTACCATTGCTAGAGTTCATATCTGTCCACTTAGAGAGAAATGAACTGGAAGAATAAATCTTTTCACCAATGTTACAACTGTTTATAAATTCCACTGGAGACAGTCAGACTTGTAGACTAAAGAGAGGGCTGAATGCTCAGCGGAACAGCCTAAGATGTCAAAGAGCTTGGTTCAGATTAATCCCTTGGCCTTTTCTGTGTATCTCGTGACTAAGAAGGACAAAAGGAACTTGCCGTTAAAAAATGTTTCATAAAGCAAGGCAAGGCACAATGCCTCATCCTATACTGTATGCAGTTTAAAGCATCATATGAAATGTGGCAAGTCTCTTCTGGAGAGCTGTTGCCTTCTGTATGCATGTTAAAAGATCGTATGCTATTGTACCACTTGCACATTAAAACAAATCAGTATTTTCCTTGGTTTTTAAAGTTGTGAAAATTCCACTCTGTTTGAATCCAAATATTACTAACATGTAAGAAGAGTTATTATTATTCAGTTATTCTAAAAAAGAATATGTAGCAAAACCTCCTTGAATTTGAAACATTATAACAGAAAAATTAAAACAGACTGCTGTTGAAACCACTGAAAGGCACAATCCTGATTGAATCTGAGATTTTATTCAAATGAAACTTTACCTTTTTATAAACTTTTATTTGGGCTTAAGGGATGTTGAAAAGAGGCAGACATTAGGGTTTTTTCTTTTGTTTTTTAAGTACCTTCCCCTACTACTGCCCTCTCAAAAAATCTGCTCCCTTTCTCTCTGTCTTCACAGATAAGCCACTCTTCTGACAGACTAGACTTGTAATGATCTGTCCAAAAGCTGTCTGTAAATACTTTAGGAGAACAGAATAGGAAATGTTTAAGACCAACTTGAAAAGTCAAAACATGGATACCCAAAATATAAATTTACTTCCCAGTCATCATACATGTAGATGAAATAAAAAGTTGAAGTGTGTTATGGCTTCAAAGCAAAATCGTAAAGCTATGCATTAAGCAAAGTACATATAGCTGGGGCTGGACCTTTAATGGTCATTGTCATCAGACATGGTGCTTATCTATTTTGAGGAGCTCTAATGACTCGGCCAGAAAGCTCACTTACACTGGCACCCTGCTGCTCCTGCTGATGTGGGCTCTTGCATGAAGGAAGCTCTCAGTTTAGGTAGTCACCATCTGGGTAGCACAGCCATTCAGCAAATACCCTTTCTTATATGTTGGTTGTAGATGCTGGCTTGGTTTTGGAAAATCTAGTTGTGTGCCTGGCAGGGCAGTCACACTGTTTGGAAGTCCACACGCTGGCACGGCCTTTGTTTAAAACAGACTCACTTAAAGAGCCTGCCTAGGGCTGTGACTAAATAAGCACTTGAAATGACCTGCCAGCCCACCACATACTACCTTTCCAGCAGAGTGAAAATTATTTTAATGCCAAACATATTAAGGAGATGACCTGGATAAGAGACAAGAGACAAGTTTCCAGTCCTGAAAGGAAACTCAGAAAAGGTCCCCTAGTCCTGGCAGCAAGTAGGAATGATGGCTGTTTCTCACTAAACCCTCTCAGAAATGGTCTCCAAGAGCACAGAAAAGAGCTCCCCCTTTACTTCTGCCATGACACTCTGTAAGGCTGCCAAGCACAACCTTCCACCATGGAAAAGTACAGAACTATGGGAATAGTTATCACGTTAAATAATAAGTAAAAGCTCTCATTAAGAGTTTATGACATGTATGCACTAAACCAAAACCAACAGGAGTGAAATATAATGGGATACAACCAGATCTCTTCATGCATGTTTTATCAAAATGGATTTGTTAAGGAAAAAAAAAATTAAGATATGAAGTCTTCAGTCATGTCTGTGACTCTGGCAATAGACAGAAAGTGTCATAGTTTCTCTCCAGACTACTCTTCAAATTAGAGAAAGAGTGAAGCAAGTAGGATTGCGGATGTGGATGTGGGTGTGCATGAAGTAAATTACTTGCATGGATTGGAAAATAATTAGATTAAATAGAGGAAAGGATGCAGAGAAGAATAATCATTATTCCCATTTCACAGAAGATGATCTAAAGCCCAACGTGGATGAGACCCTTCTCCAAGAACACATCGGAAGTCTCTGGCAGAGCCAGGGTACAAATCCACAGCGTATAATTCCCGGCACTTGAACCACAGGCTCATTCTTCATCACTGAAGAATCTTTTCTCCCAAGACTTCAGCTGTTCCTATTACATATGCCCCAGTTAAGCCATAAACTTGCATACTACAGGATGGCTTGGATTTCCATTCCTTTCCCATAAATCTGAACATTTTTATGGCAGGCACCAGAATGATATAACTGCCCGTGTTTCAGCTAGAAAGCTTTTCCTCAGGTTCAGGCCTATGGTAGACAAAAGAACTCATTCTTCACCAGAAAAATATTTATTTTTCCTACAGGAAGACCCTGTATTTAAAACACTTTCACAAGAGGGAGAGGGATTCTCTTCTCTCTGAAAGAAATTTGTTCAAATTAAGTTTAAAAAAAAAGTGTCAGTTTTGTCAAATAGTTGTCTTGTGACAAGTATCAAGGCTTGTAGTGTAATTTTTAGTAAAGAAAATATGTTAATGACATTTCACTATGGAACGATAGAAATATGGATATATTGAGAGGAAAAAAAGCTTTTTCTGCCTCTTTAAATGTCTTATAAAGTGTTTTTTGAGTTTGTGGTGGGGTTTTTTCCTCAAATAAACCCCCCTCTACCAATTTATTTGGGTGAGTTGTTTTTAAAAGTTTTCTTAATTTCCTCCAGACATTAACACTTTTTTTCCATGCATTTTAAGTTAGGAAATTATTTACTTCTCTCAAGGTGTTCAGTGGCATTTCCTCCAGAAATCTCTGACTGGGTGCCTGATCTGCAAGTGCTCTTCATAAGAACTACTGTTCTCTTCAAAAGGAGTTTTGAAAAGAGCTCAAACCCCAGTTTCATAGTTCTTTTAAAAATTGGACTGGTGTCTACATCTAGTACTGGCTTTCTACACTGGGTAAATTTCACCAATGATTTGACAGGACAAGGTTCACGTGGATTAAGTCATGACTCCACTGAAGTCAATGACAAAGCCCCCACCTGACTTCAGCAGAGCCAGGATTTCACTCCTGGTCAATATCAATATAATAGGATTGCACTATCTGTTGGTATCTCGTGTCAAATCTTCCATAAATTATAGATGCCTTTATGTTTATTCTTCTGTCACTGAGAGATATATTGGGCCTGTTGATTGAGAGGTGTACAGCAGCATGTTACCATCATGTGGGCTTGAATCACAGCCAGAACAGCTGGCACACTTTCCCCCACAATTCTGGAAGATGGGTTTGGAGACAAAAGACATGCTCCAGGGCACTGTTGCCTGTTCATGAGCTTCTGCTCCTCAGAAACAAGCTTTCCAGCATTCTACACCAAGTCAAGTTGCTGCTTAGAGCAGCTGAATGTTCATTCATGGAATTGTTTATCATTTTACTAATTCTATATAGGAAAAGCTAAGAAGAAAAACTTTTCTCATATGCATATAGGATGCATATAGGAAATGCATCTCATATTTCATTTCCCATACTGGAAGCGTTTTCAGCAGTACGTAGCCTTGGAGAGGCTTACATGTGCTTATTATTTTGTTTGGGTTCCTACCACAAGATTTAGAACATGTTAGGTTCACGCTGCAGACTGGTGGTTTAACTGATACTCATGCAGATAGCCAGACTGAATCACCGGACATGGCTCAGAGAGTGTCATCTCTAAGGGAATACATGATGATGATACCATTTTACTGCTGTGGTAACAGTAAAGTTATCTTCCTCTTCATGTTCCTGACATTAAAGTCTTGGTGAGCGGGAATTTAAAGAAAAAAGGAAAAATTAAAAAAAAGGAATCTTCATGTTTAGAGATAGTTCTTGGTGTCTTGGATTTGCATTTCATAGGAAATACATTTTATTTTATTCTAAAGCTAAAATAGATCAGTAGTCCACTGTTGAACAATGAATCCAAAGTACTTCCCACGTGGCCCAGTTCTACACGAGTGATGTGAATAATGACAGCAGTTCCTCAATGTATAACGTAAGAGCCAGACTTTCAAATCCTTTGGGGAAAGCCAGCATGCCATGGTTTCCAGAGAAACCAATGCTATGAAAGAGAGTTTCTTCACCTGATCAAGTGCCGTGAAGGAATTTACATAGAAATGTTGTTTAGCGTTATGCTTTATAGGTGAACTGATGTCAGTAACAGGATCCTCTTAAGATAATAAGAGGGCAAAAACTCATGTGTCCTCCCCAGGACACCTCTTTAATCTTCACTCAGTTTGCCTCAAATCTTGACATACCTTATTATCAGTTATTAGCTTTGCCAAATGACAAATTATCAGTGGCATCTCACTGGCAGAAAAAAGAGTGTTTTTGCTAATCCAGTCACTCTTTGTTGAGAACCTACCATTTGGCAAACAGGTTTTGCTCCTCCCATTCACCTGTGATCCTCCTCCTCAGTGGGTCTGATATTGGTGGTGTCTGACAGCCTGCCTGAGAAGACAGACAGCATCTTCATGACAAGCTAAACCTCATCTGTGTCTGCTCAAGTAATCACTCACACCATGATGAACCACCTCTTAGAGCAGACTAGAATAAAGAGAAATACCATGTATAGCTTAGCAAGGCCCAGCTGCATACACTAATTGTACATAAAGCCATCTCTCATGTGCTCCTGATCCTAAAGATACTATATAGCTGAGTACAGGAAGAAAAGGGAGTTTGTAAAAATGAAAATAAAGTTTCTCATAGGAGCAAATTTTATTTATTTGGATTAAACTTTCTGAAAGAGAACTGCGAAGATGTTTGGCCATAAAGAAACAGGGAGCTCTGCCAAACACAAGGGTTGAAGCATGACTGAAAAGCAAAAGCCTACAGCAAGCAACAGAAATCAGAATATGTGTAGTGCAGAGAAAAGATTAGGGAACAAGATGAAGGCTAAGGGGAAAAAAGTGGGTTTGTTAGATGAAGAATTATGTTTGTGCCATTTTGACAACACCACTTTGTAGAAAGAAAGTGGTATTTAACCAAATCAGAAACAAGAAAGGATTTAAGGGTGACATACAATAGAGAAAAAGGTCAATTGTGGACAAGCAACAACTGAACAGAAACCTGGATCTGGGATACATAGAAATGACTGTGCTGTCCCTGGGATCTTCGTGAGCAGTGTCATACCATCTCCAACACTGGCAAGAGGCTTTACTGCTCAGCCAGAACTGGCCCGAGGCCCCTCTGTTTGCAAATACAGCTTCGCAGTATTGGCAGCACCACAACTAACACTTCTGGTATCCCCCTGCCTGTGAAAGTACCACATGCCCAGCCCCTTAACTCTTTTACTTATTGGATAGTCAAGTTGTGACAATTATTCCTTGTTTATAGCAGTGAAGAGCAGTGAAGAGCTCTTTTGCTATAATTACAGAAGCTACTAATAAGATAATTGCATTCCAGGTATTCTAGGAAAGATAAGAAATTCATTTTACTTTGATGGAACATGTTTTAGTATCTGTATTTTCTTAAACTTGATATTACTGAGCAAACAGGATCTGAAAAAACAAAACAAATATGTAGAAAAACATCCTCTCCACACCAAGTATCAGGCTCACAGGAAAAATTGCTTCAGGGCCCTATCATGCAGAGCAGAAAGATTGCCCTGGCTGGCCTTCTGCTGACAGCTTGAGACTCTGTGCATCAGTTTCCTTTTTGTCTGAGGAAGATCTAAAGCATTTTGCCAATTAATGATGATAAAACACTGCAGGGGATCATTTAGGGCAAGATACTGGAGCAGCTAATTATGATGGGGATTAACCTATTCTGTGAGATAAAATGGTAACTAATAAGTGGCAAGATTAATCAAACATGCTGGACTTGGAAAGGGCAAGAATGCATAGTGAGGTACGGGTCCATTAGTAAGAGGAAGATTTGGGAACGGCAGGAGACTGGGCACCCTCTGTTTGTGGTCCCATCTTTCCAAATACAGCTATTTATGTGCACATGGGCACTGACTGGGAAGCCTTCAGTGGCACTGTCAGTGAAAAACGCAAGTCTGAAGCCAACCTGATGCCTTATTTATCTTCCAGGATTGTGGAAGGACTTGAAACACTGACTAGCTACACTAATCAGAATAGTCAGGATTCATGAATCCCTTAATTACTATTTTTTCTTAATTCTGCAATGATTGTTTAAAGGTAACCTGATTATTTTGTTTTGTAAAATACTTTATTTTCATTTTAGTTTCCAAACCTTTGACTGCTTTGTGAATACTCACTTTATAGTCAATTCTATATCTCTCTGTATTGAAATCAAAATATATAGAGAAATGATCCATTTGCTCATGGCTAGTGAGCTTTGCTAACTGCAGTACTTTGACTTTCTTTCATTACCTCTGTTTTAAAGCTGTGGTATTTCGTCTAGCCTTGTTGCTGAACAGTTACAAGGTCTCACAGTAATAAGACTTAAAACAACAGACTTAATAATATTACCCTATATATATACACCGCCATTTTAAATGCCAGGGAAATCCTTTAGCCATGTATTCATTTAAGGCCCATGTAAGGCCCTGTAAGGTACCTGTTTCAGTAGATATTTAAATCACGGGAAGAAAACTGAGAAAGCTGAGACCCCTGCAGCTATAAGCTGTGTGTCGTCTTTTTCCTGAGGTCATACATGGTTCTGGACAAGGCAGTTCTTCCTTGAAGGGAACTTGTACAGATCCTTAAGACAACTGATTCTGTGCTGCTCTATGAAGAGTTATTTAAACTGAGTGTCATTGAATTTCATTGAATTGCCTCAACACTGTTCTGTGCCTGGCTTGCACAAACCCCTAAAAGACTTTTCAAACACACTCAGAAAGAGGTCTCTGGAAAAAAAACAACACAGATTTGTAGTCCTGACTATCTGGAGCTGTGATAACCTGTTAAGAAAATAAAACCAAGCAGATCTTTCAATTTCCTTACAGATACACATATGAAATACCTTATCCTGGCTGATATGTTACAGCAGAAGCAGTTTTTCCTTGGGAGGCAGCTGGTGTACCAGTGCGTGTGTGCATGTGTAGGGGAGGGGGTTCAAAATAGCTGAGAAAGATGACACTTCAACAGATCTTGGCAGTCTGAAAGGATGTGTTCGGTCTGACATGAGATGCTGCTCACTTGTTATACAACAAAGCAAAAATGTCATTCAGCTTATTCAGCTTAGAAATCAGATTTTTTAAAATGTGTTTTCCTTCCTCTAGTGCATTAGGATTTAATTACTATTATCCCTTCCAGAATTATATTTTTTATAAAGTATTCTAATACAAGCTGAACCATCCCTCCTTCACTGTATTCACAGTATCTATAGTAAGTCTATGTGTATGTATCCCTTCCTCATATAACCAAATGTTTAAAAAAGTCTCAAGCTCGTGAGTACAGGCCTGCAAGGCTTTAAAGAAGATGCTTGATTACTTCAAAGTCACTGATTTATCATAAATCATAATGCTACTTCATGTTGCCATATCTCTTCTGGGTTTTTTTCTTGGGGGGGAGGGGGGAGCTGGTTTTGGGGCAGTTTGCCTTTTTTTTTTTTTTTATAAACTTCTGCCTGTGCTGCCTGATCTCCATAAAAGGAGACCCATGAGAAGCATTTAAATAGCTTTGCAGTGCCTCATGGCTGGGTAACACTTCCAAAACTCCAGACTTCCTGAAATGTAATGCTTTCCAGGTTGCATAACTGTTTGGTTTGTTTAAGCTCAATATAAAAGAAGCCCTGAAAAGGAAGTCACTGAGCACAAAGTTCTCTCTCTTCCCTCCTCCCAGGTGTTGTATATAATGATTGAGGGATGAATTTTTTATATATAAGCATTCAATTTAACTTCTATATTTCTTTTATGTGATAATAGCCAGTAAAAGCATCCAATCAACAAATTACTGATATTACTAATATCAGAAATGTTACGTGTAACATTGCACAGCTTCAGGGTGGCGGGGGAGGGGAGCAGTTATATGAGTAATTGCAGTCACAGAGACTTCTATGGCAAAATTTCCATCTAGAGTGAGATACCCAGCCGGAGACTAACCTGACTGTACAACAGCAAGTCCTCCTCACTTCTCCTCCAATATTCATGCTCCATGCAATACTCAGCAATATTTTCCTGAAATTGATTTCTAAGCAAGCAAAGTTAGATCAGTACTCCTTAATTTAATAAAACCTGTATCTTCCTCTTCTATTGGAACAGGCAGAGGAAAACCAACAACTTGTTCTTTTAGTCCATTCTCCTGTTACAATATAAACATTTTTTGCCTTCTCCTCCATGTATCTGTATCATTATCCATCATCAACTGCCCTTCCCTGTCCTCTCCAAATTCCTTTCATGGTAAATGAAACCGGAAGCATTTTTTGACCCTGAAAACTGGACCTCTGCCTTAACTAAACAGTTTCTTTATTAGCTGAGGCTTCTAATTTATGTCTTTGGGCCATTACATGTGACCTTTGGGGAACTCCAATGCATAAACTATACCTCTTTATATTAGCAGCCAGCTGAAAAGCTGACATTCTCCCAATGTCTCTGCACACGTTTATTGATCAAGTGTTGCCATGCATTGAAGTGTTCTTATTCTATTGCCATCTATACTGACATTGTTTAGGGCCTTCTTAGCAAATAAACTATTCCACACATTGTTTGGTCATGCAAACAAGCATGTGTTTTTCTACAAGTTATAAAAAGTCTCTTGTTATTTTTCCCTGTGTAACTTTTGCCATGCAAACTGAAGCCTACAGCAAGGATTTAAATACTTGTCTGTGCTGAGAAGGAACATACTGAAAAAAAGATAAATATGGTGGAATTTTTTGGTGAAAGCATTTCTTTGCGCTACATGTACTCATGTAGTGAGTACTCATGAGGTACTATTTAAGTGTTGGGAAATGCATTTCTTCCACTGTTTTTCCGTTACCTTTGGAAATTTTAACACAACTAAATTTGGAAGGAAAGAGCCCTGTAGTGGAGGAAGCGCACAAGGAATTATTTTTGGAATGCTCTTTCTAATGATGAAAAGTATTTCTGCTTTACTGACTCCTCTTTCCAGTCCAATTTCACTTTAATCATCCTGCACTGAAATCAAAACCCTGAATTATAATACAGACACTATTTTTTAATTCCTGGGCAAAGTGTTCACTTCGGCTGGCTCAAGGACAGTTAAATTTGAGAGACAAAAATTTAGTCCTTTAGCATGACTAGATCAAATAGGATATGTAGGTAAACAGTAAGGTAGTAACTATGGTCTAAACTTTAATTGCTAACTTAATTAGGCAAAAAAAAAGGGGGGGGGGCTCATCTACCCTTGGAGCTGACTAATGCTTGATTGGCTTCATTCTGAGAAGGCAATGATCAATACTACATAATGACCCCATGATGTCCTCTCTCCCATACCAGATAACACCCCCCAACCTCAAGCACCTTCTCAGCAGAGCCCAAGGACAATAATGGCAAGGAGATGTGTACACTATGCAGAGTGCACAGAGGGACATCCAAGAGTGTTGCCCTCTCGCTGTACTGTGAACCAGAGCAGTAGAGGCAGGCACAGGACCGTTGGCCTGCATGGCTGTCATGTTGATACTTCTCATGGCATTTTGGTAACTATCATTTTCAAAGACTAACACTGGAAGAAAGCACTGCTTAAAAATGCTGCATCTGAGTATGTCATGTTCTGGCACACCTGCAGCCTGAGCCACCCCAGCCTGGCAGCATGGAGGGAACGCCTCCACTGCCTGCCATTCTTTATGGTCCCATCCTGGGCTAGATTATTGTATGAGACTAAATGTAGGAAGTATTAAAAATGTACATACGTACCAAAAGTAAAGTATCAAACCTGTTGCATTCATCCTGTCTTTCTTGAGGCAAGTTGCTTCATTCACCTTATAGCATTTACTAGTATTTATAATTACTACAGGGCATAATAGGACTGATTCATCATTTTCCTGGATCTCCAGTGGTCATTTACACTGGGCCGTGCAAGGCATAAGGAATATTGAAGCATAGCTGTCTTTGGAAATTAATTCTGTGCTTTTTCTTTTAAAATTTATTTCAAGCTCATTATATTGAACTAAGTATGGAAACCAGATTAGTGAGATTTACCACATCTTTCTAGACAGGACTAGCATTTGAGCCAAATATCAACAGCTTATATGGTTTAGTTTTTCTTGATTTATTTTCAGAGCAATCAATTTATTACCACATTTTCTTTTCTATTCACTGAAGATCATTACTTTAATGTGTCAGGCACTTGACCATTAAAGAGAGAAAGGACATGAAAGAAATCAAGTCTGGGCTGTGGAAGGATGTGAGCAGTGGGAATACTTCAACTTCTGCATCTAGAGCTACATTTGGAAAACTATGAAATGGGTGCTCCAGTGTCACATTACACCTCAGGCCCACCTCTAGGATAACTGTGAAAAATAGGGGATTTGAAGACACCACTTGTCTTTGGAGATCGATTTCTCAGGGGACACGGAGACACATTCTCAGTAATTATGACTTGATTGCTTATGAAGAACAGCACTTCTAGAAGTGTTTCCTAGCAGTTTATCAAGCAAATGATTTCCTTTTGGTCTGCCATCACCTTGAACATGGTTAAACTTTACCATGGAAAGGCTTCAGATGAGACAACAGAATAAACAAATATTAATTCTTACACAAAATTCCCCAGGAAGACACAGATACTCAAATGCACACAGCTGATGTCTCTGCTATAGAACTCCCCTCTCTGAGCTTCATCCAGTAAATGCAATATATGGCAGGGAGATGTGGAGGCTCACTGAGAGCCTCCTCTTCATGCCCTGAAGCAGCCAAAATTTTCCATGCAAAGCATTTACTTTACCTCTCTGGCCTCTGCATTTAAAGCCAAGGAGAAAGCCAGCCTGAGGGGCTGGCAAGGTGCCATGTGTTCAGGTGCCCAGTGGGCTCGGTTGCAGACAGTCCCTTCTGTGCTGGGAACTGATGCCTTGAGAGGTCTCCCCAGGGGTACTGAAGGTACTGAATTATCCTCTCCCCTGCCCCTCCTCCTCCTGCTGCATCTTTCCATCTTAGCCTGCACTTAGAGAGGTAATTGACATCTGCATCTTGATCTAGCCCCAGCCTTTCTGAACATAAGGTTGGAAATGGTATCAAACAGTGGCTTTCGCTTCCCACCTGTTCCCATGTATGGTGGAAATCCTAATGAAATATCAAAGCAGATTTAAACACATTGAATAGAAATCAGCCAGTCTGCTGCTTGCCAAAGTCAGGGAAGAAAGCAAAATAAAACACACATGTTTATAAAGCAAATAAAAGAGCAGTTAGAACTGCCAGTATTCCACCTCTGAAGGAAAACATTACACAGAGAGATCTCTATGTATGCCTGTATCTCTTCATGTGTGGCCCAAAATACTAATGCCTACCATATTGTATCTTTTCTATTGATACACATATTGATCTAAAGATACACACACACTGTGTGCAACATGAAACTTAGAAAGGATTAAAGACACCAGATATATCTGTAAGAAGAAAAGATGTAAAAAAATTTAGGAAAAATTTTGATTTCAAAATATTTAATAATATGTCAGTTATTATTGCAACAGCATCTTAAATTTACCAGGGAACCATCGAGTTACTCACTGTATATCCACAAACTGAAAAACAGACCTTGCTCTTTGCAATGTACAGTCTACGGAGATTGAAAAAAAGCCAACATAGTGAGTGGCACAAACAAGCAGATTATTGAAAGGACAGGTATTGAATAAGATGGATGATAGATGTTGATTTCTGCTGTGTTGCAGACATTTTCCACCAGTCACGTTGAAAAGAAATTGTGTTAGCATTATGTTTAATCAAGCAGCCACCAAACATTGAATGATTAATGGCGTTTCATTCCATAAGCAAAAAAAAGTGTTACTTTGACATTAACTCAGCATAAAAATATTTTTTCTGCCTTCTACAGAAACATTTCTCAAGACTTTTGCTTCATTTTTTTCACTTTGCTTTTGTTATAAATCTTGTGATAACGGGTTCCTCATTTTCCTTTCTGTAAAAACCTCAGAATTTAATATAAAGTGATATCTTTTTATAGATTTTTATTTAGCATGTGTAGAATTTAATAAAAAAATTGATCCCTGCTCTCAAATTCAATAGGCTGGTCCAAAAAATCCCAACATGAAAGACACAGTCTTTATCCTTAGGTTTATAAAACTCTACTGGCTCTATCACTATTACATTATGTAGGCTTTGTTCATATATTCTGGTCTTCTAAATTAAGACCTTCATATATTAAGGTCTTCTAAAACCTCTGTGCTGGTTTTGGCTGGGATAGTGTTAATTTTCTTCACAGTAGCTAGTATGGGGCTATGTTTTGGATTTGTGCTGGAAACAGTGTTGATAATACAGGGATGTTTTAGTTATTGCTGAGCAGTGCTTACACAGAGTCAAGGCCTTTTCTGCTTCTCACACCACCCCACCAGTGAGCAGGCTGGGGGTGCACAAGAAGTTGGGAGAGGACACAGCCAGGACAGCTGACCCCAACTGACCAAAGGGATATCCCACACCATATGACGTCATGCTCAGCATATAAAGCTGGGGGAAGAAGAAGGAAGGGGAGGATGTTCGGAGTGATGGCGTTTTGTCTTCCCAAGTAACCGTTACGCATGATGGAGCCCTGCTTTCCTGGAGATGGCTGAACACCTGCCTGCCGATGGGAAGTAGTAAATGAATTCTCTGTTCTGCTTTGCTTGCACATACAGCTTTTGCTTTACCTATTAAACTGTCTTAATCTCAACCCACGAGTTTTCTCACTTTCACTCTTATTCTCTCCCCCTCCCACTGGGGGGAGTGAGCGAGCAGCTGTGTGGTGCTTAGTTGCCGGCTGGGGTTAAACCACGACACCTCTCAGAATCCATCTGGAAAAGGAATGTAATGAAAATTACCAGGCTTAATTTATATTTTGCTTTTGTTGAGCTGGATTCAATAACATCCCAATCACAAAGAGTGAAAAAGAAATAAAATCACAGAAGAATGTATAACTGATGTGACTGAGAACTACGTTTTTTTACTGTACTGTCATTGTACTATGGTTGGAAAATATTATCCAGTTAGACAAGAATTTATGGAAGTTTTTAATGGACATCAGCCACATAACCATGATTTGTTAGGGTTAAACATATGGGAAAATATTAAAATCAATGATGTCTTAACTGGAGAGTATGAATTGTGGCCTAGCAGTACAGAACTGAGATTACAGACTGACAATAATCCCTCTCGTTTACAATTACACACAGAAGCCTGGAGTATAGTATAAAACTTCTGGGAAAGGAAAAAAGCAAAAGAAAAGAGGATGATGCAGGTAAGTTCGGAAAGAGACAGAGAGAGGAATTTGTGGATAACATCAGAGGCATGGGGAATAGAGTTGAGCTGTCAGGGTGGGTGAGGAGGTGCAGGAGGTAGCTCCTTTTCTTGGTAACACTGTGCACAGTCCAGGAATTTCTTTTCTGCAATCTTTGCATCCCTAAAGCAGAAGAGTCGGGAAACATCAGCACTGGTAGGAGCCTTGAGTACCCCGGTACAGGCAGGGGAAGTCAGCTAATGGGGCTTGGAGGTTTGTGAGCATGCAGTCCCCTAGCACTTGTGCTACTAATGAGAGCTCTGCTGTATGGCCCCACAGGCATCAACTCAGCTGAGACAGATGCCTGCCTGAGTGCCAGTCCCCTCTCAGGCCATGAAAAAAAATGGGTAATTGTTCAAAGCCATTCATCAGACACAGGTTTAATAGACATGTGATAAAGAAAATGCAAAGCACATTCAAATGAGGTATACTGAACATCTCCAGTGACAGCTTTATGTTGCCCCAATGGAAAGCGCCCAAGTGGGAGACACTGCGCAAAAAGAAACAACCAAAAAAAGATTGATATTCTGAGCATATGATCATCACGTGAGTGAGGAAAAAAAGCATTTATTTATCTAGTTCAGGCATGATGACATATTCATAAAAAAACCACAGAAGTTTCAGGGAATCACAGTGGCAGAAACAAGAAGCTAAACTATAAAAACACTGTGAGGAACAGGCTGGAAGGAGAAACACTTTCCAAATAAAGCAGAAAGATAGAAAGTGAGGCTGCGGGAACAAGGGGACTGAGTGTGGAAAGTGGTTCAAAAATAGACACTTTTACTGGTGACCATAAACATAATTCAAATGTTGCTTTTTTTGTTACACAAAGCTAATTTTGTCTCTGCAGAAATGTCCTGTAACAACTATGCATCCAGTGCAAGAGCTGACACTACAGCCTTGCTACTATTAAACCTTGAAAAGTTCTTCAAAATCAACTTAAAATCTAAGGTGGTCTTCATCCTATCCATCTGAATGCACAGTACTAGAAGAGACTGATATGTAGGAGTCAAATAGCTAAAAGTTCATTCTTACCATATGCAATGAAAGGGCTAAGCTTAGGACACTGTGTATTGGAGTTTGATCCTGCAGGTCCAAATTTTCCTATTACTGCCTATAGCTGAAGTCAAACAATAAGAGGAGAACTCAGTACAACTGGAATCCTATCTGAAATGCTTGCAGCTTCATATCTAAAGTAATACTCCAACATCCACATAAGAATAATCACTGACAAAATACTATTAGAACAAAGTAGATTCCTCATCCTCCCTCCCCTAACCCCACATGTGGCTCCCTCACTCCCAGCCTGAGCCCCAGCTCTGTAACTTTCACCCTTCCCAGCCACCTAAGCCTCCCTACAGCACTGTTGCAGTTATTCTGGCTAGGGTGGTGTTGACATGCAAGAGGCAGCCCTCTATTAAATGCATATATTTACTAGACACACTGGTACTTTTTCATGCCTTAGGCTCCTTCTGCAGCAGATCTCCAATACACCAGGTCCCTGGCAGTCATCGTGGGGTCATGAAGCCATTTAAAGCATCCACGGGGATGCGTAAATCCCATTTGGAATAGTAGTGGAAGACGTACAGACACTAAAGCAGTACCTATAAACATGCACCAAGCCAGCTGTATGTCATGCTAGCTGCAGTGCCTCCAAGGACAAAGGAAATAAGGAACTAGAGACATGCTCCTGGCCCAGCTCCATGGTGGAGTGACACTGTTGCCTGCTGAAGTCAGTGTGGGCTCCCCTGCACCCAGCAAGAAGGTGAGGCTGTGATTCAGCTGGATGGTGGGATCTCAGAGAGGGAGAGGTCTCCATCATCTCCAAACACCCTCACACCAGTGTCTCTGGGAGGGGTTTATACAGCTTGAGTGGGTGTTTGAAACCAAAGATTTTATGAGGGAAGTTTCCTGCAGTGCAGTCATATGGTTGAAACACTACTGCCTATAGAGGAACCATTCTGCTACTGGTACCATGCAATACGGCTATACCATACAGTACAACAGTACCATACAGTATGGCTACCTTCAAAATTTGCTATATGAGTATCTCAGAAGGCTACTTATTGCACTGTAACTGTCCATGTGACTGCTCTTACCTGAAGGTGACTGCACAGCAACTTACCCCTTAATGAAAGTGAGCCAAACTGCAATGTGTTTACGATGAGATAAGGTCCCCAGGAGCTATAGTTAGCATTTGGTAAATATGGTTGCTTAATTCACAATCTTTTGCATGTACTGTAGCCAGAATCAGGTAGATGCTTGAAGGCTTGAAGCTATTTTACCCTGGGAAGGATGAGGTTTTGTGCAGGCTAACCAGAGCACAGTCTAACCAAAAGTGAAGTAAAAATAAGGCAAAATTTGGAATTGCAGCATCAGAGTACAAACTCTTAAAGCATACTGTTCTTTTGGAAAATCTGACTTCTTAGTCTATCATATGAGGTGCTGCAGTTATTGTGTAGTAGCATCATTTTTCTGAAAGCTTTACACTATCAAGATCCAACTATATCTGTTACAGAGAGCCTTGGAGCTTGCAGTACCACTCCACTGGCAGAAATGTTATCTGTAAAGTGGTTACAGAGCTGAAAGCAGTAAACATAGCAGTAATTTCCGAGCTGTACTTGAAACCTAGATCATTAATGCCCTGAAAGAAAAGAACACCTGAGCATACACCCTGTGTTTTTTGAGGCGCTGCTTTTTCTAACCCCTATTAATTAGAATCTGATTGTCCCTCAAGGGAAAGGGGAAAATGTGAACTAGAAAAGATAGACAACATCTGTAATCACCAGGGGAAACCATTATCCTGCAGCTCAACCCACCCATCTCAACAAACTGGCCCCATAATGTATGGCACAGAAATGCTTCAGTACAGGCACTGAGGAAGTATGAGAGGGCCATCATTTGTACAAAGATAT
>NW_008825560.1:336387-342184 GCF_000699105.1 Pygoscelis adeliae | reverse complement strand
AACCCATTTGGAGTAAAAGAACAACATTCTGCTTCTGCTTTCTGAAGTGACAGTATACATACAGAACTAAAAATAGTATTCCAGTGATTAAAAAAAACACTCAGGTTCCTTAAATGTAGTTACAAGCTCATCTCTCTCCTCTGTTTAGCAAAATGTTCAACTATTAGAAGGATGTGAAGACTGTGATTATATTTTAGGTATTTGGACTTAGCCTTGGCTATCAACTCTCCTCTCAACCAACACTTCAGAGAGACATGGCACCACATCCAAATGAAGCCAGGCCTGTTTCTGTGAATCTGGCCTGCTGATGTGAGTGGTTGTAAGGATATAAGAAATAGCCATAGAAAATGGAGATCAAGCACAACTGTGCATTGTATGTGTTCATATGGAAAAAATGGCTATGGACAATATATCTAGTAGTTGTAGAGTGTTTTCTGAAATGTAACCCTAGCCTTGGAGTACAATGTAAAGGTCAGATGCAGCCACAATATCACCACCAGGTAGGCAAAAATACACAATTAGTAGCCCTCCTACCTTCCCTGCCAGAGTAAATTTGACCTTTGGTCAAACTCTGAGGTTAGCCTTTCAAAATCAATTGGAAGTTTGCTGTTAACTGCAGGAGCCAGACTTTCACCCTGGTCACAGTCCGTGTGATTAAGTGAACAAAAGTCTAGAGGCAGCCTTCACAGTCCAGTCAAAGCATTTGAATGGAGGCAGATTTCCTTCATTTTACTAGACAATAAGGAAATAAAAATAAACACCAACACCTACTCCAGTTCAGAATTTCTTGAGCTAATTTGTAACTCATCATCAGTGAGATGCATCCCACTTCCCTCTAAAACTGGGCTCTATAGCTGCAGCAAAAGCATAATCTTTATTGTAGAAAAGGAAAAAGGAACCAGTTCATTCAGCCTGAATACCACTGAAGAGTGAATGCCCAACAAACTGCTCAAAGCAAATATTGCAGAGAAATCTGTAAAATATAACACTGCTACAGCTGTGGCCAGTGGCAGAGTTTGGTCTGGATCCTTTCCTTACAAAGAGAAAGGGTGCTGGCAGCTGCATATTCTCAATCGAGGCCCCAAGAGTCTGGAATGTATTCCTTTCCCTTGGTTCAAAATAGCGTCAATTTGATGTACTTCCAGGCATGCTGCAAAAGCTATTTGTTTGGTGAAGTGGGGGTGGGAGCACTGGGCGTTTGGAGGCAAGAAGCTCTACTGGAATGTTTCTCTTTCTCGTGCCAGCTGGCTGAGGAAGCTCCTATGTCCATGCAGTCACTGAAGGCTTCTGGCTGGCAAATTAATTCATCTGTAGGATACCTCAGAACAAATCTCAAGACACACAGGAGCCTGGCATAGATCTCTTTTCAATGCAAAGATGAAGAAATAAATCCAGTTTGCAAAAAATTTGTTTAAGCAATTCTAAACAGAAAACAAATTTTAAAAGATCATAGGCAATTGCTGGCAAAGTAATTAAGAATTAAATATTATAACTAAAATCGTACCAGTGAAGCTTCCAAGATTATTTTGCTGTGTCAAAAAAAGGTAAAGATATGAACTGACACTGTGGAAGTTTGAAATGAGAACTGAGAGGGGAGAAGGATAACGAGGATCTTCTCTAGTTCATTGCACTGCTTAGCAGACCCACGGTTTGCTCTCCTGTGCCCTGGAATTCGCTCTTTGAGGCCCGCAAGTCTCACTGCATCTCACATGTCCTATTGGGCAGGGGAATACGGGCAGAGCTCCACGTCCTTGAGACTGTACAAAGAAAGACTAGTCACGCCAAGGGAAAAGTCAAGCCTCGGGATTAGGACAGACAATAGCTTAGACTAAGTTGAACAAACTAAGCTTCTCTGCTCCATTTTCTAGTATTTCACTAGCAGTGTTTTTTTTTACCACCCGGGTCCTCTGTGTGGAAAAGCAGCTGATCAATTATTCCACATTTAGATGTGCCAGATAATGCTGTATAGTAAAACACATAAGCAAAAGCAGTGAGGCTTTTTGTAGCACTCTTTATCATTTCTGCTTTCCAAAAGCCCGAGGTGTGTGACCTTGTTTTTTTTTCTGTTCGGAATGTAAACACCTCTGTCTTACAGACAAGATAGCATAGATAGAGACTAGAAGAAAAACTGCTTTGTTAGTGCACTGCTAAGGAGATGCAGGGGCCTTGCAAAGAACCAAAGCTTTCACGCAGGTCATTCGACCTCCTAAATATCCCCTGAGATCTTCCAGATTTGGGGGAGGAATGATTTCCTGGGCAACTGCAGGGAAATTGCAGGAGGCGCTCGCCGAGGCGATCAGCTCCGGTGCCGGCTGGGTCCGCAGCGGAGCGGCTGACGGCGCCGAAGGGCAGGCCCTCCTCAGCCAGGGAGACACCGGGCGGGCGGAACGAGCTCGGAGCTGCCAGCTCTCGCGAGCGAGGCTGACGAGACCTGGGCGGGGACAGAGCAACCGGGGCCAGCACCCCGCGGTATGAAAGGCAGCCCTAGGGAGCGCCGCCGGCCGGGTTGTGGTGCGGCAATTTGGGCGGGGAGGGCCGCCTTCTCTTCCTGTTGCTGGTCAGCTCCATCTGCTCTTCTTTGTAGAGTGGTGGGCACTCATCTCAGAGCGAAAGCTGGGGTTTCTGCAGCAGCAGCAGCAACAACCCCCGAGATGTCCGGTGCTTCCACCCAGACAGAACTGCGAAGGAAGGAGACTGTGGTGCAGACCTCAGGTTGTGATGAGTGTCCAGAGCTTCCTCCTCAGGCACAAGCAAGTACCTGCAAAAGTTGCAAGCAGGTCGAGGATCTGTCACACCAGGTGGCAGAGTTACAGGAGACAGTGAGAAGACTGTGCAGTATTGGAGGGGCTGAAGAAGAGATAGATGAGTGGTTTCACAACCAGTCTGTTATGGTTGATGCTACTCAGAACGAGGCACCGGTGGACCCTGGTGACCCACAAGAGCTGGACTCCACTTTCCACCCTCCTGCATAACAACCAGGAGCAGATGTGATGTCTTATCAGCTGAAGACATCTATGAGCAAGCTCCGCAGGGAGAAACAGTACCAGTGGCACACACTAGAAACCACAAAAAGAAATGATGAGTGCTCCTAGTGGGTGACTCTGCTAAGGGGCACGGAGGCACCCATTCGTCAGCCCAACAGGGAATCACATGAAGTTTGCTGCCATCCAGGTCTGGGATGTTACTGAGAGGATGCCATAACTTGTTAGAAACACACACTGTTACCCACTTTTTCACTTATCACACACATTATCACACACTGGTTTATAACACACTTTACCACTTATTCACACTGTTATCCACTCTCATGTGGGCATGAATGACATGGCAAGCCAGAACCTGGGCAGAATCAAGCAAGACTACAAAGCTCTGGGGTGCGATTGAAAGGGATTGGTGCTCACATTATCTTTTTCTCTATTTTACCAGTTAGAGGAAAGGGTGCAGGCAGAAACAGATGCATCATGCAAATCAACACTTGGCTACTTAGCAGGTGCTATTGCCAGGGTTTTGGCTTTCATGATCATGGGACACTCTTTGATGACTATAACCTGCTAGGGAGAAATGGGATCCACCTGACTAGAAAAGGCAAAGGTATCTTTGCCAACAGGCTAGCAAACTTGGTGGAGTGAACTTTAAACTGACAAGCCTGGGGGATGGGGTCCATAGCGGTGACATACATGAAGTTGAATGCAATAAGGTAAAAAGCCAAGCAAACCAGAGCAGCAATGAATGCTTCTTAGCTATCTCAAGGTAGGGGATGGAGATCCATGCGGCAGCAAAGACACAAGGGTGTTGACACATTAGAAACCATGGAAGCACCTGAGAACAGTCACATAGGAATTAGGGCTTCTCCCCCAAAAAGGGTGGCAGGGTCAATAGCCCAACTGCAGTGCATCTATATCAATGCACGCAGCATGGGCAACAAACACCAGGAGTTGGAAGCTATTGTGCAGCTGGAAAACTATGATAGAATTGCAATCACGGAAACACAGTGGGATGACTCACACAACTGGAGTGCTGCAATGGATGGCTATAAGCTCTTCAGAAGGGATAGGCGAGGAAGGAGAGGTGGTGGGTTAGCCCTGTGTGTTAGGGAGTGTTTTGACTTTCTAGAGCTTGATGGTGATGATGAAAAGGTCAAATGTTTATGGGTAAGAATCAGGGGAAAGACCTCTGTTATAGACCCCCCAGCCAGGATGAAGAGACAGATGAAATATTCTATGAGCAGCTGGGAGAAGTCTCGTGATCACTAGCCCTTGATCTCATGGGGATTTCAACTTACCAGATGTTTGCTGGAAATACAATACGGTGGAGAGGAAGCAGGCTAGGAGGTTCCTGGAGTGTGTGGAAGATGATAACTTCCTGACACAGTTGGTGAGTGAGCCAAATAGGGAAGGCGCCCCACTGGATCTGTTGTTTGGGAACAGAGAAGGACTTGTGCGTGTTGTGGTGGTTGGAGGCCATCTTGGGCATAGCGATCATGAAATGAGAGAGTTTTCGATTCTCAGAGAAATAAAGAGGGGGGTCAGCAGAACTGCTACCTTGGACTTCCGGAGGGCAGACTTTGGCCTGTTTAGGGGCCTGGTTGACAGAGGCCCTTGGGATGCAGTCCTGAAGGGCAAAGGAGTCCAGGAAGGCTGGACATTCTTCAGGAAAGAAATCTTAAAGGCACAGGAGCAGGCCATCCCTCTGTGCTGAAAGACAAGCTGGTGGGGAAGAAGACTGGCCTGGCTGAACAGAGAGCTTTTGCTGGAACTCAGGAAAAAAAAAGAGAATTTATGATCTCTGGAAGAAGGGGCAGACAACTCAGGAGGACTACAAAGATGTCGTAGGAACTTAGAACTTAATTTGGCTACTGCGGTAAAAGACAATGAGAAAAGTTTCTATAAATGCATTAACAACAAAAGGAAGGCTAAGGAGAATCTGCATCCTTTATTGGATGTGGGGGGAAACATAGTGACAAAGGATGAGGAAAAGGCTGAAGTACTTAATGCCTTCTTTGCTTCAGTCTTTAATAGTAAGACCAATTGTTGTCAGGTTACCTAGCCCCCTGAGCTGGAAGACGGGGACAGGAAGCAGAATGAAGCCCCATAATCCAAGGGGAAATAGTGACGTGCTACACCACTTAGACATGCAAAAGTCTATGGGGCCAGATGGGATCCACCCAAGGGTACTGAGGGAGCTGGCGGAAGTGCTCACCAAGCCATTTTCCATCATTTATCAGCAGGCTAACTGGGGAGGTCCCAGTTGACTGGAGGTTAGCAAATGTATGCCCATCTACAAGAAGGGCTGGAAGGAGCCAAGGAAGGTTATGGAGCAGATCATCTTGAGTGCCATCACACGGCATATACAGGACAACCAGGTGATGAGGCCCAGTCAGCATGGGTTTATGAAAGGCAGGTCCTGCTTGACTAACCAGATCTCCTTCTATGACAAGGTGACCCGCTTAGTGGATGAGGGAAAGGCTGTGTATATTGTTTACCTAGACTTCAGTAAAGCCTTTGACACCATTTCCCACAGCATTCTCTTGGAGAAACTGGCTGCTCATGGCTTGGACAGGCGTGCTCTTTGCTGGGTCAAAAACTGGCTGGAAGGCCGGGCCCAAAGAGTTGTGGTGAATGGAGTTAAATCCAGTTGGCGGCCAGTCACAAGTGGTGGTCCCCAGGGCTCAGTACTGGGGCCAGTTCTGTTCAATATCTTCATCAATGATCTGGATGAGGGGATCGAGTGCACCCTCAGTAAGTTTGCAGACGACACCAAGTTGGGCGGGAGTGTTGATCTGCTCAAGGGTAGGAAG
>NW_008825560.1:324703-335612 GCF_000699105.1 Pygoscelis adeliae | reverse complement strand
AGGGAAGTGGTTGAGTCACCATCCCTGGAGGTATTTAAAAGATGTGTAGATGTGGCACGTAGGGACATGGTTTAGTGGTGGACGTGGTAGTGTTAGCTTAACAGCTGGACTCGATAACCTTAAGGGTGTTTTCCAACCTAAATGATTCTATGATTCTATAAAACGTGGTAGGGCTTGGAAACAAGTTAAATAGAAATTTTAATAAATAATAGAATTTAGAAGAGAGTAAAATGATTATATAGGTGGACAAAATAAACCTTACAGCTTCTGGATGGCATGCTTCTGTGCAGCACACCAGATCATTTTTTTTTTCAATAACACTAGCCATTTTCTATGTTAGCACACCTATGCCTGAATACTGAATGCATCATTTTATCATTGTCACATGACAGATTGGCATCCAACAGGCTGACTGCCAGATTTAAGCCTATCCTAGGTGCAGTGGCATAAATAACTTCATTTGATTATCTTGCTACTGACTTTGATCTGTAAATCATTAATGGCTGAATTTCTCCATGCAGGGAGCTCCAGCTTGCAAGCAAGTAATGCAAATCCCCTTGTACAAAAGGATGACCCTGCAGTCATTCCTTGCTTTTCCTCAAACTTGGCCATCTTTTCAGTTTGATTCACTGTGTTGTATCAATACTGATGTTCTCAAGGATTATTTTAGATGTTCAGTTTCATAGCCACCCATATTTCTGGTTTTCCTGGTGATTAATCTTGCTGTATCTTAATCTTGCTGTATCTTCCATGCTGAGGAGTGCAGAACATCCTGTTACTGTGCTTTAACCGAGCAAAGGGGGACATGAAGTTTATTACCAAGACACAATAGAAGAAGGAAACTCTGAAACAGATTTAGCATTAATCTGTTTTTGCAAATAGGGGTAGTCAATATGGGGAAATGGTACTACCCATCTTAAATTCTGAAAAAAACCCAAACCACAAGATATCAAAGCACTGCCTTACCATCACTTTATCACTACATGAAAAAAGTTGGTTTCTTCTATCTGCTTTTTCTAAGTTACTCAAGATTTTTTCCTACACCCCTACAGAACACAAACATACTGTTTTTCAAAGAGTTAGCAAAAGGTTCACATAAATCCCACCAAGAGTTTAAGAGAATCACTAGCAAGCATGGTATCAACATGATGGGATCAACACAGTCAAAAGGGCAGAGTCATGAAAAACTTGATTTCTGTGAACAACTTGAGTTCTGTGAACAACTTAAGTTCTGTGAATTAAAGGAGATAGGAAAGATTTTAGATAACAATGGATGCAATGATAAGAAAGGATTACTATTTGTATTTACACCAAAATACGAAGAGGGAACAGGACTTCCATCTGAAACGTTATGTGGCTGACAGTATCAGTTGTTTTATTAGTAACAGAACTGTCCTTTTTGAACTTCCGGCAGTTCCCAATTATGGCTTTATTGTTCATAATGATGTTATTTTTATTAATGGGCAAGCAGCTGTAATTAAACAGGAAAATTTAAGTTCTATTGTGGAAGCCATGCAAAGCCAGTTCATTACTCAAGTTGCATTTGAGACCTATTATAAAGACACTATTCTGAGGGACTTTTGCAAAGACGGAAATTTGCCTTGGAGAGGAACCCAGTATGAAAAATCTCCTTAATTGCAGCTTGAAAACCTGCACTTTTAAAGACTTACCAATTTATGGCTTTATGAATGGCTTGTTTGAAATAAGTCATGCCTCCCCCTGACCTCTCTTCACGGCTTTAATAAGGCATCACAGCAAGGTAAGAATTATCCCCATTAGCCTGGTTCATAACAAGCTTGTTAAATTTCAGATAATACATCAACCTTAGCACAAAACCCAACAGGAAGCAGCTACATAGGTACCCACAATCTGAGCGCCAGATCCAATATATGCATATATAATAGTATATTACATGTAAGTACATGTACATTCATAGTACATGTACATTATTACATGTACATTATTACATTACATAAGTACATGTACATTATTACATGTAAGTTATGATTTTTAAGAACACCTCCTTTGCCCCAAAATTAAGTGGAAGCTGAGACAGTGGATAAATAAACCACCCAAGTGATAACAGCTGCACCAATGCAAAATGTTAGTTTCCTGAAATAAAAGGGCAGAGAGGCCTTAGGAGGCTACATCAGAGACAGTATGGTACATGCTGCAATTTGAGACTCCTTCTTGAAAGTACAGTTGAACTTCAAAAAGTAAATAAAAATGCTGTGGGATTTCATGTTTGTGACTGGAACAGTGATTTTATCCTGCACGTGCACAGCTTGTAAATGAAGAACTGTCTTTCCCAGTGCCAAGCCTTGTAAATTCAGCCTGAAGCTAAGAGCCAAAGTTGCGTTCACTCATTCTCATGCATCACTGAGTAAAGAGTGTTTTCTTTCTCAGAATGCGTCCCATTAAAGCAAGAGTGCAGTTCAGTTGCTGTCACTGGATTTACGCATGTGTAACTAGCCACAGCAATTGTAGTGAGGTTATCAAAGAATACAGTGGACTCCAGCTCCTGCTTTCTTAAGTGCACAGCTCAGGTAGTACTAAAGGAGTCAAGTTACCACAAAATGTTGTTATTAGCACGAAGAGTCTTGACCCAGGAAATCAGGAGGTGCTATTTCGAAATAGAAATTTAATCACAGAATGTGGCCAATAACGCCTTGCCAGCCTTCAAGTAGGGACAGCCAGGCATTCAGGGAAGGGTCCCAAGAAACGCCACAGCTTCTCTGAGGAGACACAACCCACATGCCTTTGAATCTGCATTTTTTGTCTCGTGTGGCATCATGCCCCTGAAAGCATCTTTCATTGTACCAGTTTCTCCTACCTATTTCAAGTTTCCATTAATGAAGTAACACTCGGAAAGGCAAGAAGAAAATTTAACTTTTATTAAATGAAATAATGAAGCATCTCAGAAAATGTTTGCACGCTAGCATGCAAAAGGATTAGTGTGGTTGTGTTTAAAAAAAAAAAGTTGATTCAGGAAACCCACTGTCACTTTGTAAAATAATGACAACAGGTATGCACAGTCCTCTACAACAAAAAAAAAGTGGGGTTTTTTTCCTGTCCTCTCTGTTACAAATCATTGTTTGGTATTTTGGGTGCCATGGGCCGTTTTTTATGCTTCTTTTATTATTACGAATTCTGTCATTCACATAATACAGAAAGAAAAAGCTTGCCTCAAACCTCACATGAAAAGATAGCTTTGGTAGGACTGTTCAGCTGATGAATGAGACAAGTAATAGTGAACTACCATCTTTGCTACTTAAGCACTCTTTGCCAGTGAAATTGTATTGTAACCAAGTAACTGCAAACACTAAAATTTTTTCTCAAGATACACCCCATCAATGGGTGGAAATGTACAGCTGATTTTTCTGAACGATAAAGGAATGAAAGCTTAAGTTACTGTGTTAAATTAACTTTTAACATCAACATGGTAAATATCCTACAAGACTCCTATGTGTTTCAATACTAGAATGAGATTGGCTACAAACCATGTCTGGATTACTTTCAAGGCAAAAAAAATTTATTATTGTCACAAATCTCAAACCCCAATATTAGCAGGGCTTATCAGAGTGTGTGTGAGAATGAATAAATATAACAGACCTAGGAGAATTCTTCATATAGTCCATAAATAATATCTCAATCTGGAAATTTAATTTTTGCACTGCTACATTTTTCCAAAGAGTAGTATTTCTTTCTAATACCTTTTTTTTAGTTAATAGCAAGCAAGAAGACCTTAGAAGAAAAACCTTAATCTAGCTACATTGTGGACAGTGAAATTCACTGTTCAGGCCTTCAAAGTGTTTCACAAATATGATATTAGTAGCATAATTTCTCAGAAAACGCATATGAATGTGCAACTTTATTTTCCAAAATAGCATCAAGAATGAAAACCTATTCAGGTCAAGGGCAAAACTCCACTGACCTGGAGAAGAAGGGAGAGAAAAAAGTTACTATTAACATTGGCATTTTGAGTTGAGATACAAATGTATTTGCTTTCCACTTGCTGTACTGGGAGCTTTGAATACACACTTTTAACTCACACCGTTTCCACTTGATTGACAAAGAGGAGAGCTCTAGCATCATTTAAGGTACATGGCACACTTTCTGGAACATGGGTATCTGATGCTTGTTTTTGGAATAAATGTAAGTTGATGTATCACGAGCCACCTCTAATTCCACAGCTTTCACTTCCTTTTTTCATTAGTGTGGGATGATTTTAATTAGTAGTGCAGCAGAGGAGTCATTATGTTGGATGAAGACCCTGTTGTATTAGGAACTAAAAAGGCACAGAGGAAAAAGATTGAAGAAATATTCAAAAATCATATTAGTCAAAAGATGAAGTTAGATAGCTCCAAAAATGCAGCTTTTTTTTTTGTTTAAATACACCGTTATTTTTCTTAAGTCCATACCTGTCCTAATTCAGAGAACACATTGTTCAGATGGTATGTTATTTTGTAGAATGTTTCCAAAGAGCTCATTTCACCCGTCTGGCATATACCTGCATGTTATCCTTACAGGACGAGAGCCCTCTCACTTTATTTTTGTAATTTTAAGATCAGAGAAAGAAAGTTGGGAAATTTGTGAGTTACCATCCCAGGTATGGTGCTCCAAGGCATTCCCTGGAGTTGCATAGTGAAATACTTGTGCAGCTCATGGAAACAGGTTGTCTCATCACCACTCAAAATGAGAACAGGCAGAGACAGGTTTAGGTTATGTGTCATTCAGTTAAGGATAGGGTGCACTCTTTGAGTGGAGTATTCAATAGATTATATATATGCACTCCCGCCAGGAACTTCGCTTTCAAGATCCCAACATGTGGTGCCGTTAAGCAATAATCATAACAATAGATGCACAAAATCGAAGCTTTACTTGCAGGCACGGATGCTCATGGAGAATTTCTAGTTCAGAAATAATTATCCTCCAAAAAAAAAAAGAATTAATCAAATAGGATTCTGTGTTTTGTTGTAATGAGTCATTTCCATACAACAAATATTATTGATTTGAACAGCAGAGGAGTTGGCAGGCTTGGAGAGCAGAAACTGTACGAAGTATTGCATTATATAAAGATTTGTTCCTAAAAATCAGAATACTTCATATGTATTCCTATGTTCAGCTATGTATTCCTAGAATACACATATCTTTGAAATGTTACCAACATCTAAGCATCCTGTTTAGTTAAATGCGTGAATGGTGCTTACTTTTAGAAAGGAGAAAAAGGAGAGAGAAAAGTAGAATCTATGCTGTATGGAATAATTTTTTATTTAACTTTTAGGTGAAGACCAAAGAAACATACCCAAAATACACCCAGAAAACCTGCAGTGTAACAAGTGATTTTTATTTTCTATAAGAGGGTGACCGATACCGATAGATGGAATATCAGGCAAGCACAGAAACTGCTGTAATAGTTTAAGACAACATACTGTGTATGTGCCCATGTAAACATCATCGTAAAAAGACATAAATATAAATACTGTTAAAAAATTCTGTGAAGACAAACACACATACTATATATGTTTTACATATGCTCACATACATACAGAAGGTATTCCAGTAATATGACTCCAGTTGCAGGCATTTCCTTCAGTATCCTGCACTAGTAAAAGCTGAAGCAATAATAAGCTTCAAGAAAGGTTGTAAAGCCTGCTACTCTAAGTTACAGAAGAAAGTGGATCCACCATTTCTCCCCACTCTTGAATATAAACCTTCAGCTAGAGATAAAATGAGCAGCACTGTTACTAAGACTAGGTATGCTACAGCGCTTATTTGCTAGTGCGAAGTCAAACAGCCTGGAGTACAGCCCTTACCGTGAACATCTTAATTTAAAGGGCTGCTCCAACATTATTCTCTCAATAAAATCCCAGCAGGAAGTCACATTGCCTTCTGAGAAAACAGTGACTAGCTGAAAGCAAACCAGAACCCCTTTCTCATTCTGCACAGCCTTTTCTCTCTCCAAATACTTCTGCAGGCATAAGAAAAACAATGAGTTAAATCTTTCATTCAGCATCTACTCTGCTGTTACAGACACAGCAGCCCTACAACACTCCCTCAAGACATTTGAGAGCAGACTGTGCAAGATGTAAAAGAAGAGAGAGAAAAGGGATTATTGAACGTCATTTAAAATGCTGAGATGTGAATGTGTGGGAAGTACAGCCCAACACAAACACACGGCTGGACTCTAGCAGAACCCTCGTTATCAAGCTGTCACTTTTGCTGCCGAAAGGGAGGAGATGGGCAGAGCCCTGTGCACAAAACTACGGAGGACACTCTCCCCTGTACCTGTTTCAGACTGGGTTCCAGTAAAGGCAGAGAGCACTCCAGCGGGAACTTGCTGCTGTTCTTCCTGCAGCAAAGAAAACTAACCCCTCGCATCTTCTAAGGGGGGGACCCCGCACGCAGGGCGGGATGCTGGGGGCTCAAGGAAAGCCCACCCTTCCAGCGCAACATCCTAGTCCATTCTGGGTGGTGCAGGGCAGTGGCTTCACTTTCTGCTGGCTAACCAAGGGCTGTCAGCCCCCCTCCCAGCCCACCCTGCCTAATCCGCCCTGCCCAGGGATTGGCCAGCTTCCTGACCCCAGGGGCTCCCCGGATCATTTCAGATGTCACCAAGCATTTCCAACACATTGCCAAGCATCCGCTTGGGAGAGAAATTCCATGCATGCCCTTGCTGCAGCTGCCCTGCCAGCTGTATTGGGCTTGCCCCCATTCATGGGTCCACCTGAGCTCCTGAGCACCCCATGTTATGCTGTGGGTTTATTTAGATGAGGCAAGAGGGCTTAAAATTTAAGGTTTACTTTCCCACTGGTGATATTACTTTTCAAGAAGCCTATAGGTACTCATTGTTTTCTGAAAAATGGTAGAAAAAATAGGAATTACTATCTGTGCTTGCTTTCCAGACTGGGAATTTTTAAAAGATACTTTGTTTTTTGTAAGGGTTTGCCAAATTTTTATGGTTTTCATAGTCAACATCTGCTAGATTCATGTGTGCTGGGTTTCAGGTACACATGATATGGCACACAGAAATGCTTCATTTTTCAACAAAGAAAAGCACTAAAGAATGTGCATGCATAGACCAGAGCAGCATCGACACCACACTAAAGTCCCTTCTCACAAACAGCATAAACGCCACATTAAAGTCCCTTCTCAAAAGAGGCTATCGTGGCAGCAGTGAAACTTTTTCCTTTACCTTTTCCTACTTTTCAGATTTCCTCAAGAAATGTAGGTTGCAGCATTCTGACTGGCAGTTCTTCATTGCCTCACAGAAAATCCTTGAACTTATTGTGAATTTAACAGAGCTTACCTAGCTTCAGTTATGGCTATACCACTGCAAATAAAGAACCTGCCAGGAACTGTACAAATGCCATTGCTGTTTTCTGAGTATAGGAATCGTAGCATATACTGTAAAAAGCCTCACAGACCTTGAGAGACTGCACCATGAAGTCTACTATAAACAGTGACACAAATAGTTAATGTGATCTCCATTTACCAGTACTTGTGGTTTGAACAGATGTCAGAATTTCATAGAGGAGCTCTTGCCTCAGGCTGTTATGTAGAAATGACCACTTTAACGTCCAGTTCAAGATTAAGAGGAGGTGGAGACCTCATTTGTAAAAAACAAGTGATAGTCTGTGTATTTTTCATAAATGAACTAATAATAAGCTAAACATGTTTCCCCTTTATTTTAAAGTGGCACCAGCATATTAGTCCCTTGAAAGGAGGAGTTCAGATTTTTCCAATTCCATAGAGAAGTTTGCAGCTCAAGCAATTATGTGCATGCCATAGCATGTGCTTCTCTGCCATTTATAAAAGGGCCACAGACAGGTACACATACATTTTACCAAGTTCCTCTTAGGATGTATTGGTTACCCCCACCTTGCAGGAGCTGGCTCCCAAGCAGCCTTAATGATAAAACTCAGAGTCCTATTCTCTGCTCTTGTGGTGCCTGAGCATATAAATTTGATGGATTAGTGAAACAATGTGGAGTCATTCTCTAAATTAACGCCAGGCAAACTGAAGGTGGTATTTGTTGGGCTGACATCAAATGACTCCATTCAGAGCAGTCACAGACAAAGGGGTCAGTCTGAGGCTACCCATGTAATCAGCGTTATTCATGCTCTAGCTGATTACTGATATTAAATAGATTTGCTCTAACTAAAATGTCTGCCTAGAGAAAATGCTAAGAGCTGAATTGTGAGCTCGCTCCCGTGGGTGTGAGTTAGAGGAATCCTCAGGTTTGGGAAGTTAGATACTGCATTTCAGACTGCCAGAATTTGAGCTCAGCATGTCTAAAGCACTCAGGTGAATTGATGCCATTGGAGTTTGCTGCCCAGTTTATTTAGTTTAAATCCCAATAGGTACCTAAACACCTTTATGAATATGGCCACGTGGTGCAAAGGATCCTTGTTTACCTGTGGTGTCTTTATAGTGAACAGTCTGTTGATTGCTCAGGAAGCATAGTAAAACAAGTGTGAATAACATACCATATCATCTAAGAAAGAATAGTTTGCCTCGGTGTGCACTCTGTTCCTGAAAAGAGCATGCTTGGCATTATTTACGAGGCACAAATACTTAGATTAGGAGTTGTATGCATCTGCACTTCCTGCATTTTTAATTTCAGACTCTAATTTGGATATCTGCTTGAGATAAAAGTGGCTTCTCTTTCGAAGAAGACATTGGGCAAAATATGTAAAAATGGAGTCAGGGAAAAATAACCTTGCATTTTTAATTGGACAGAAAGTTACAGATAAAAGAAAAGCATGGCATAGCTTTTAAAAAACTATTCTTTTTAAAATTTGATCCTTCTAAATGAAATATACTGTGTATTTTTGTGACCCTGCTTGTTATTTAAAATTCCTGTTGCAGCAAAATATAAGATGAAGTGCTTAGGGTGAGAAACTTGCTCTGTGAAGGGATGTTAAACATACTAGTGCTACCAGACAGTTTAGGGCACTTTTAGAGAATTCATGCATTCTGGCTTCTTAGAAAAGAAAATGAGGATGTACTACAGTATGTGAAAAAAATCTACCATCCCTAGAAAACAACAGAAAAATTTAGTTTCATTGGAGCTAAATTTAAGACCTTCTCCTGAAAGTATTTAGTGTGGCAAAGCTGCAGTACCCCTAAAGCCATACATATTGCATAACAGACTAGAAAGAGATTATTTTTATATTAGTTCTTGAGCTACAGGAGAGCTGAAACTGTTAAACTCTAAACACCTGTGAAGACTTTTTAAAGTGCTAAAGAGGAAATGGGAATCCAGATTGCTTCTCTGTATGAATGGCATTTAAAGAAGAGAGAAAATGCACAAAATAAATAGATACTATTTTCAGGGATACTTCAGAAAGAAAGCACACCGTCTTTTCTATTTTTTGGCAGACAGTGGAAGGATCAAGGGTTTTTTTATTTCCTACTCTAATTTTAAGTAATTTGAATTTATAATGGGAGAGAAAAACTTGGCCTCCCACCCCCCCCAGCAAGTTTTGAGGTAAGAAACCCTCAGTGCTTGAGTGTTGGAGACAGACTATCACTGTGTTATTTTCTCCACTGATGCTCGCTAAAGACCCACATGTGGTGTTAGACACATAAACTGTCAGCTGCTGCAATTGTAGTAGGTATAAAATGCAAGGAAAGCTAATCATATGCATTTTGCCAAACCTCAAGATATCCTGTTCTTTCCTGCAACGATCAGACAAATGCACAATGTAGGCTAAATATGCTACGAAAACCGGCTTACGAAAAACTCCCTGCAACTAGAATCTCATGAGAATGGTAAGTTCAAAACCCTGGGAAAAACATGGAGAGAAACAGCTCACAAGGTGGTTTTGAAGTGGCCAGGCTATGTGCCAAAAATCAAAATACATATAGAGCAGTAATCTTACATGAGGAACTATAAAACCTGCCTCTTTTTGAGAAATAGCAGCTACTATGCAGAAAAGAATGAAAAGCAAGCCCTTACAAAACAGCTGAAGCTGCTTTCCTAGGCCACCTTTGAGGGAACAATCACAGAAAAGAATATAGGAGCGAAACAAGTTCTTTAGGAAGATAAATCTGCATTAATGACAATTAGTAGAGACCAAAGAAATACCAGAAAAAAAAAAGGTCTTCAGAAAGAGTCACTTCTGTGTTTTATAAATCTTCCCCCTCTGAACCCATGTACGAATACTCCTACACATGATTTAGTTATATTTTTGTATTGCCTGGCTTTTCATATAGTTCAATAAAGTTTGTGTTGGTGATGCATTTTATTTGCATGTGTGTGTTTGTTTTAATATGTGGCTAAACAATGTTAGGTGGGGGCAGGTTGAGAGCTTGTGGATATTGTAAATGTGCTATGTTGGGGTGTCTGGCTCCAGAACACCAGTTAGCCCCAGAGGGAATCTGGATTAGAAATCATTAGAATGCAGTTTTTCCAACCATTTTTATAACATGAATTGAGAAGAGAGAGGAACCTTAAACTATTCCTAGCAAGCTGCTCTTCACTTGTCAAAACCAGTGCTTCCAGTTCGGCAGTAATGCCCAAACTGTGATGAATCTAGCACAGGGACAGAGAACAGATATGAAGAATGATATCCTACCAGAGAACTGGACTTAGCTTTGATAAGTCAAACTGAAGCAGGGTAGATCAGCCTTTGCCGTTATGTCGAGAAGAGAAGAGAAGAGAAGAGAAGAGAAGAGAAAAGAAAGGGAGAGAAGAGAAGAGAAGAGAAGAGAAGAGAAGAGAAGAGAAGAGAAGAGAAGAGAAGAGAAGAGAAGAGAAGAGAAGAGAAGAGAAGAGAAGAGAAGAGAAGAGAAGAGAAGAGAAGAGAAGAGAAGAGAAGAGAAGAGAAGAGAAGAGAAGAGAAGAGAAGAGAAGAGAAGAGAAGAGAAGAGAAGAGAAGAGAAGAGAAGAGAAGAGAAGAGA
>NW_008825560.1:321828-324094 GCF_000699105.1 Pygoscelis adeliae | reverse complement strand
CCTGCTGCTGCTTTCTGTAGCTCTGTGGCTTTCCTTTGCCAGACTGCAAGGGATGATTTTTCGAGCTAAACTGAAGGATGCACCAGCCTGCTCCTGGCTACACATGCGCATTGTGTTAATGCTTGTGAGCATCGGCTCTGAAGCGGATTCAGAAAAATAAAATAAAAACCTGTTACCACTTGTAACCTTTCTGATTTGTGTCCTTGAAAGTGTCTTTGGAGCTGGAAATCTCCTGGCATTTCAGGCAAATAATGGTCTCATTATTATTCAATTTATCGTGAGTGCAGGGAACCAAACAGAACAGAACAGAATAGAATAGTTGAGTTGGAAGCAATCTACAGTGATCACCTAGTCCAACTGCCTGACCACTTCAGGGCTGACCAAAAGTTAAAGCATGGCATTAAGGGCATTGTCCTCTTAAACACTGACAGGCTTGGGGCATTGGCCACCTCTCCAGGAAGCCTGTTCCAGTATTCGTTGTATTTATGTTATGTTCTACTACCTTTCCTGAATGCAGTTTGGAAATTCACATGCACAAACTGTGAACATGCAATACATTAATCTACATTCTCTAGTAGATGAAACATCCCCTGCCATATATGCATAAGTTCATAACAGCTTTTTTTATTGATACAGATGTTATTTGTCTCCTATTGTTAACATTGCCAAGCAGTGGCACATTCCATTTTACTCTTCCTTAAAAATAAAATAAACAAAGAAAAAAAGTTACCATCTTATCGCTACTTCCAGATTTTTATCATTTTCCTATTTGATTAAAAAAACCAAACTCTGCAATAGTCACATACAGAGGTTTGCGGTAATAGTTGTTGGAAGAATCTATGGATACTTATATTAAGTAGTAGGCAAATACATCTGGCAGTAAATAAATATTAAGCAACAATGTATCACATTTTACTGGGCTACATCCAGATGCAATTTTTGAGTGGGACTTTGGAAAGCTCACAGACTTTTTATTGAAATTGAGTTAAAACCCTGTTAGATTTCAGTGAAAGATAACTGTAGATTGTTCTTAAAAACTCTACATTGCCTGAGGTAGGATGGGCCTGGGATCCAGTCCTGCTTCTTTGTATTCTGCAATTTTTTTATGCTAATAAAGAACTGGATAAGACTGAAATGCAAGTCTTACCCCTATAACTGTGTGCAATAGCCAGTAGACTGTTCCAAGAAGCAGTTAATAGTAGCCTTTGGAAGTTGAAATGGCTTCTGGAAGACAGACTGAGTAGTTAGAGCCTGCTTGCAGACGCATCACCTTCCTTCCAAAAGCACCAAGTGAGAAATAGATGGTAAAAGCATCTAACCCTAGAAGGAGGTGCTCTGAAGACTAGTTCAGACAGATGTACCTCCGTGAAGCTAACTCTAATGCATGTGTACCAGGAAGGAGGACAATTTATGGCATACTCCTTTATTCAGCATTTTATTTTGGTTGAGCTTGGCAGCTTCCTGTACAGTATAATCTTAAATGTGTTTACCATTCTCAGATTCACTTATCTTCATGTATTACACAGGAGGTCTTTTTGTATTCCCACTCAGCAAAACTTCCGTTACTTGGAGTTACTGCAAAGAAGGGATGTAACTTGCTGGACTGTGCAGGATCCGTGCATCTGCTCAGTGTTACTGTGTTGTCTAAACTTTGGAACAAAATCAGAAACTTAATTAAAATGGTGTAAAATATATGCCATGAATCAGAATGGGATACACGAATTCCAGTTTGTTCCCGGAAAGCTTGTTACATGTCACTTGCTAATATTTACAACCAGCAGCCAGCAGGAGCTTTGTAAAAGCAGAGAAGAGGACTTGTGTGAGATGATGCTGATACATCATTTGAATCTTCCTGGAGATCACTGCTAATGCACTTACCTCTGTTTCCACAAGGCAAAACAAAAGAGGGGTTTAAAAGGGATTTTTTTTCTATTCAAGTGGGAAAGGAAGCAGTTGCATATGTGGAAGAGAGAAAAATAACCAACACCAACACTTTGCCTGCTAGAAATTGCCATTTGCTGCTGGCTCAGGGAATGCTATCTTGGGAGCAGCAGCTAGTTATGGAGCTGCTCGCCTCTTGGTGATGCTCAGACATCCTGGGAGATGTCTGAAGCCACCAAGGCAAAGGGCTCCGAAGCAGAGGATCGCGCCGGGGGACCCTTCCTGAAGCGGCAAAACCGCGGCAAAACCTGCGAAGGCAAAAGCGCAGGGAGAGGGTGCCCCAGCCCCACCCCCCCAAGCCGGAGGAGGGAGCTCCTCACGAGCT
>NW_008825560.1:260712-315341 GCF_000699105.1 Pygoscelis adeliae | reverse complement strand
TCATCGCTCTCTACAACTACCTGAAAGGAGGTTGTAGTGAGGTGGGTGTCGGTCTCTTCTCCCAAGTAACTGGCGACAGGATGAGAGGAAATGGCCTCAAGTTGCACCAGAGGAGGTTTAGACTGGACATGAGGGAAAATTTCTTTACTGAAAGAGTGGTGAAACATTGGAACAAAGGTGAACCTCTTGATTAATAAGAGGTCAAAAGGATATTGACAGGCTTAATTCGTTCGCAGCCAGACATGGAATCACAAGACAGACCACAAGCTGGAACAGAAACATGAAAATTAGTCAAAAAGGTGAACCTCTTGATTAATAAGAGGTCAAAAGGATATTGACAGGCTTAATTCGTTCGCAGCCAGACATGGAATCACAAGACAGACCACAAGCTGGAACAGAAACATGAAAATTAGTCAAAACAGAAAGGGGATAGTTTGGTAAGTCTTTAAAAGCAGAGAGGTATTTTTTACCTCATTTTTCTGTGCATGTTTGAGTGCCTAGTAACCCCTTACAGTTGAGAGAGATTCAGAATCAAATACACTCCAAAATGAAAATGTTTTGGAGTCAAAGTTTCTGTTCAGCCTCATACGTTCAAAGGGAATACAGCCAAAACTGGCGGTCAGATTTTGAACACCCATAATATATGTGAATTTGAAGTACCTCTGATATATATAGATTCCTATTTTCTAAATTTGTCTTCAAAGTGCACCTAAGTCTTTAAATTTACATGATCATTTTATTTGAATTGTTATTAAATTGCTTATGTATTATATAATTAGTTATTTTTGTATGTATATTTTTTGCATTGTAATGTATTTGCATATGTAATGTATGTGCATATGTAACACTCCTTTTCACAAACCATTTGGCATGAATGGTCTTTCAGACAATTGCTTGCTTATTTTGTGTGAAGTAGGGACATGGAAAAGTCCTACATTTGTAAGAAACTGTGCAGCTCCCTGTGGCAAAAAAAACCCTTGTTATGTCTAGAGAATAAACCAGGATTCTTGCTGCAGACTCTCAACAATGTCCTAGTGATTTTCTACCTTTCCAAACTTACCTGTTTGCACTATTTTTTTTCTCACTGAAATTCAGTTTGTTTCAGCTATCTATATGCATCAGCATAGCATTGCCATACTGTTTCTGTGATTCTCATCTCAATTTTATAGAATCATTTAGGTTGGAAAAGACCCTTAAGATCATCGAGTCTAACCATTAACCCAACACGACCAAGTTCACCACTAAACCATGTCCCTGAGTGCCACATCTACACGTCTTTTAAATACCTCCAGGGATGGTGACTCAACCACTTTCCTGAGCAGCCTGTTCCAATGCTTGACAACCCTTTCATGACTGCTAAGTTTAGATCCCGCCATGCAGCTACGTGAAAAGTCTGTCCATATAAAATCTGTCTGCTAGTCATTTCTAGCACTAGCAACAATTGTGTACATAGCTAATATGCATAGTCTTATATTAAGTTTAGATGGTGCAAAAATGCCAAAACCAGGAAAGATTCTCTGCAGCAATCATATACTATCAGTTTTCTAACATCTTCAAGTATTAACTCTGAGGTCTTTTGCTTGCTTATTTATATAAAATGCATACTCCTTTTACTGTACTCTATTACTTGTAATGCGGTAATTTCAGTGAGTCTTCTTGGGGATCACTAATGAGACAGACATATTAGAGAGCACTTTACACATCTGGCAGAGATCTACAGAGCCAGTCAACCCTGCTCAAGCCTGGAGTCCTGCATACTCTTTGTGTCCATGTGGATTTAGATGTTGCACATGAGTCCAGGGGTTTAAGCTTGCAGTGAGATGGAAACTTTCCTGTATGGATGCAAGACATTTTTGAGTTTGAAATACTGTAAGATGCCAGTCCTGACATCTACTTGAGAAATTCATTACTTTGTTCACTGACGCTATCATGCTACCTCATTTCACTATAATCACCAGAGTACACTGTCTGCCTGTACCCCACAAGGTTGCTTTCTTTAGGACTAGCATCCACACTGCTCTTCTCACCTTCTGTTGATTGAGTAATCTGCATGAGATTTTATTTATTGAAAGGAGAGCTTCCAGGCAGGAAATGCTGTCTAAGAGCCAAAATTAAGTAAGGATAAGGTATTTAATCTGCACTGCCCACCTTTATTGAAGAGATGGAGACAGAGGGATTTCAAGTGACACCTCTATCACTTTTAAAAATCAAGAGAGAGAGAGATCTCAAGATATAGGTAGCCAGACAAATATAAATCAAGTACCTTCCCTAGATGTATTGGAATGAATTGAGGAGTGTGGAAGGACATTCATACTTTGTACAGTATTATATGATACACCTCCCTGTATTTGTCACATTGATAGCACTGATACATTCTATTTATATTCTTATGTATAAACAACTATTCTTTGGTTCTATTTTTATTCTGCTCCTACTAATATCCACCACAATTGGAACTCCTTTGCTACCTGGCTTTCAGGATTGCACCCATCCTAATCTTTCCTTTCTAACAGCTGTTTTTGAAAGCTTCTGGTAGTCCCTGAAAATACTGAAATGCATTGCTGGCCTTGGTGTGGGGTCAGGGGGACTGGCCTCCCTCCAGCTTGATCTTTGCAATAACATGCTCATGCCAGGTCTCAGCCTGCAGCACATGACAGGGATATGACATGACAGCTGAGGGATATTTAGGAGAGCCGGAGCTTTATCATATCAGAGGATGTGTCTTTAAAATCCAAACAGGAGCAAGTTTTCAGGCAAAAGTAATTTAGTTAAAGGACTAACATGCCAAAGTCTTAATCTCTCTTTCATCTTATGTTCAAGTCTACATTAGCCCTGAGTTTATTTTAAGATCGTGCCATCATTAGTTAATTGCTCAGGAGATTACATTTTCCCCTACAAGTGAGTGAAGATGACTCAAGTAAGATGTAGAATACAAGAGGAAATAAAGATTAGTATGATTTGTAGATAACATATACAGCACATAAACATACATAGTTAACTTCAAGCTGCATGCCATTTTACTTCACCTAACTTTCTGCTATAGATGGCATGACTCGGACTGTCTACACATATTTGGTTACATGCTTTTGTACATTTTGAAAATATGTATTAAGGATCAGATCTGATTTAGCCCACTAAAGAGACAGACTACATAAATGTATACACACTTTAGAGCAGATCTTCCACCATTTGTTAGACAAATGGGAAACAAGCCAATGTAATGAAGCTGCATCTTTCCTACAAGGCAGCTGTAGTGCCCAGGGAGTCAGAGTCCCCCGGCTGCCTAAGGGACTTGGTTATTAAACCACAACCTGTGACAAAGCTGAGACCTCAGAGTGTCATTGGCTCCACCTTTTGGACAAAGTATGATTGTGTCATTCTGCCTCTAAATGTAGAATCAGTCAATTAACATACTCATTAGTATTATTAGTATACTATTAATTGGTATACCAATTGATAATATTAAGACAATAATTAGCACATCAGGATAATAGAGGTATAGTAATATGTATATACTATAACCAAATCCAGAGCGGCAGAAACTAATACAGAAATGGCTGGTATAATTTTTTTCCCCCTCCTGGAAAGTCGCCAAATTTTGTATTAGATCTTTGCTGTTAAAATACTGTGATTGGCTATATGCAATAGATTGTTAGGCTATCATCATGAAAATACTTAAGAATATGTGTAGCTGTACTGCTATGACATTGTTTGATTTCATGATAAAATTTATGCAGGCTTTGTGCACTAAAATACATTAAATGATTTAAAATAGTCTTGGTACTGGATTGAATACTTCTGACACTATTTTTGCAATTCCCTGTTAAGAGTACTGACCTAAAAAGAAATTTTTAATAAAAAACCTACAGTAAGAAGTTCTCTAGTTCTATAGTTTAACCTTAATTATAGGTGAACAGAAAAGCAGACGTTTTTCCCGTGCCTCCTTTCTCTGAAGGCAAGAAGCCCAACAGCTGTTCATTTAGGATGGCATGTGTGCAGAAGCTTGCCCTCACTGCTGCAGTGGGATAACAGCACTCCTGGATACTGTTGATGCTCCCAGGCTGTAGCACAAGCACAGCAGTAGTTCAGTTGCTGCTCTGCTCCAAGCTACCACTTTAGCTGTGGACAGGCCATCTCTTTATCCAAATCCTCTTTGCTTCTCTGTGCACCATCCATTAACCCGGGCTGTCAATAAGGACAAACCCTGCACACTGCTCTTACTGGTGGAAGAAGCTATGGCACTCTGCTCAGTGTCACAGCTGATCTCACATGTCTACCGAAGGATAGATCAGCCAGTTTATTAAAAAAAAAAAAACAAACAAAAACCTAACAACAAACAAACCTGCATTAGCTGGAACAGCTGAAATAGTAAATCTTGGCATGTATGGTCTTGGTGAATAAGTAGGGGTTGGTGCTCTCACTCTAACAAACAGCTTTGCCAGTAGTTCTGGCAGAAAACAGTGACAGGTTGCCCTTGGGTGTAACATCCTTCGCTGGCATGGTTAGATCTGGAAGATGTTCTTTGTTAATTTATCTAGGCTTTTGATGAATTATCCTGTTCCTCTCAGTGGGGTTTTAATGTTGAAACATAATGGAAATTTAAAGACATCGCTCCCAAGGACTCTAGGCCTATATCTACATAAGGAATTTGCAAGCTGTGCTATTGTTTCCTGATTCCCACACTTTCTTTTGCCTATTTTGCTTTGCAGGTAAGTGGTGGATTTCCACTCACTCATGGAATAAAAATGTCTACTATTACCACAACAAGGAATGGGGTACTGCAGATGACCCAGGAGAGTGATTCACTTTGAGGGTTTTTTTGATGTTATAGAGCACTGTTCAGTAGAGGAACCATTCACATCCCCTCACCATGGCCATGTGCTTGCAAGGAGCACACCCCTGTCTAGGGCCCTTCGAAGCAATGCCCCACAGACTCTAGTGTGCAGTGCCATGGACCTCAAACAGGAAAGCACTGCCCCTGACACTTGAAGGAGCAGGACAGCAAATGCTTAAACATCCCAAATTGCCCTAGCTGTTTACTGGTGTGTGCCAAAAACAGGAACTGTGTGGGGAGCCTGAGAAGGGCACAGGAGATATAGAAGGAGCCTAACTGCAAGTGTACTAACTCCAAACCTTCAACCTGAAGTCACCGGAAAGTGATACTTTCAGTATCAGTTTGATACTGAAAAAGGGTGTTTCCAGCCATCTTCTGGAAGCCAGGAGTCCCAAGAACACAAGACAAGATATTTAGGACTGGGCAAAGTCACAATAAAGCAATGGGTACAATGGTAAGCACAGCCTGTTGAGCAAGATTGTGTCTAGCTGAGCAGTGACCCGGTCAGTGCACTGGAAATAAGAGAGGGATTTGAAGTATCCCATTTCGGACTCCTCTGATGCATAAACAGAAAAGATGACTGTTCTGTGGTATGCAACTATTGATGAATTGCAGGGAACCTCAGAGGACAGGAGCACTAGCTGGCTAGAGAAAAAACATAAATCTCTTAAGAGGAACCTAATTTTCTGGAAAGGCTGCCTGCAGAGGTCCTCACTAGGGGTGAGGAGATGGCCTCAATGATTCTGGGGCCCCTGCTCACACATCTCTGCCTCGGCTCACAAAAAAAAAAAGAGGCAGCTGCTAGAAAAGATACAGCTGCCATGTAAATAGATGCAGGATGCTTTTGGCTGACTTGTAATGCCCCATCATTTAAACAGATCTCTGTAAAGCAAACAGTTATGTAACTCTTGCTGGGTTATAACTATAATATTTTATCTATAATCATTATACTATGATGAATGTATTTAAATTATCTGCATTTCTACCAGGAAAGAGTTTGTCAAGCTGAATTTTGCACTAATGTTTTAATTTACAAAATTATGGAATTAAGATGAGGAGTTATACGAAACCATCCATTGTGGGTCAGTATGAATACTGTAAGTATGCTAAATCTATGAAAAAGCATATTGTAAAAATGTTGCTACTGAGCTACATTTTTTTCTTTTAAACACAGAAAATATATTTTAGCGCTGTACCAATACTTGAGTAGGAATAAAAATAATCTGCTGTGATTTAAGAACATATTTTGCTGGTTGCAATCCTAGAATCAAATACTCAAAGATTGTTCTGTATCTGTGTGTGATGAGGGCTTTCCTTGTCTTCATCGGCAAAGGCAAAATGGGCCTGGGCTGGCTTGGTTCAGGTCTAGCATGAGGAGCACCCCAGTGCTGTCTGAGAGGATTCATTTGTGAATGGGACATGATCTTTAACAAATTTACATTTTTCTCCTAATAAAGAAGAAAAGGAGAGGAAGCAGGGAATCACTATTACACGCAGGAGTTCATCTACCTGCATGAATTATGTTTCGGTAAGAGTATAGTGTAAAGGTACTTTTCTTGCTCTGTTTTAGCAATGTAACAGCTTTCTGGGATGCTGCTGTTTTGTAGCAGATCCAGTTCTACCATATAGCCCTAATATTACTTTAATTATTTCATTGCTAATATATTTTTGTAAGATAAAATCCCTACTTCAGAATCCCCTATTCTTTTGCTCTGTGACTACATGTAAAGGCAGCACTTTCAAAAAAAGGGGGAAGGGTTGGGATGCTGACATGAATTAAAAACACATACATCAGGAAATGCATGGTTGCAATTAATTGAATTTCCCCTCCATTCCTTTCCCTGCTTCTCCCGTCCTGGTTCCTGTGAACCCAACTTGCTCTTTAAAATACCGACTGCATTTCCCTGGCATCACGCTTCACATAGAGAGAGTATTTAATTGAGTGCTCATGAGATAGCCATGGAAAAGAGCAAGGAAAAGGTGCATTTCCCATCATGTCTGGAATGCATGTCGGCTCTTTAGCCTGTCATAAGGAGAATATGTCTTGGGAACAGTTTCACATCGCCTGCTTTAGAGACTTGCCCCACAGTCAGCCTGCTGCAGACCTCTTGTTTTGGCGACTGCTGCTTTCTAACCCCTGTTCTGCTTCCCTGTTTCTCTGCTAGCCCCATAACTTGGCTACGAGATCACTGGTCTCTTCCCACAGCCACCCACATGTCCAGGAGTATTCTGATCCTGCAGATCAGGCAGGAGCAGAATATTAAGCAATCGTCTCTTTTAATGTGACACCAGACCTTTCTGTTCACAAACATGGATTAGGAAGTAAAGAGAGACTTTAAAGGAGGAAAAAAAAGACAGGCATGTTGTCACATAGTGTCATTAAGTTTCCAAACTGTTTCAAGAGTGGTTGGTGTTGTGAGACAGGGCGCAGGACTGCTGAGAGAGGCATGCAGCAGCGGGCACTGACAACGGAGTGTCTGTTAGCATTGCACACACCAGGAGCAAGCACATCTTGGGCAGTAAGGTGGTGTTATTTCAAACACCCTTTTGGCTGGTTCACATTGCCATGTATGGATACTCGCCAGCTGCAAATTTTGTAATGTAGATCAGGCTTGGGGATCGTGGGAGGAATACAGTAACACAGAGAAAAAAAACGCAAGTTTCACTACCAGATAATCTCAATGTATAGCTTTAAAACCTCCCTTTCACTTCAGTCCCCATGATGGAGAAGTAAAGGTCATTTTGACATGGTGTCAAAAGGAAATGTTACATGAAATGCAATGCAATGTGCAGGGGGCATAACAGGCATTTCTGCATTAAATTACAGTGGCAGTATGACCCAAAAGTAATCAAACAACTTGAGAAACCAAAGAAAACTGCAAAGAGGAAATGGTAGAAGAAAGTAGAAAAATATTCACCTCTAAAAATAAATACATGTATGCAGTATGACTCTTTAGCAATGAGCTATTTGGAAAACTGAGAGTTACTCAGATGTGTCTGTGGTACACCGATGCCAGCACTGTTTTGCTCCATGCAGCAACCCGAAAGCAACTTGGCTCTAAAACTTACATTTCCACACCATTTATCCTAACGCACTACTCTCCTGCAGTAAATCAGCTGTGTGGTGGTCCACTCAGTTAACCCTCCATGCTATTTGAAATATTTCTCATCTTTAGAATGGAAAATACCATGGTGTAGTCTAATACCACACCATGGTAACTTACTACTGGTTGTATTAAAATGGCTCTTTGGGATCTCCGCCAGAGAGCAGAGCTCCTTTGTTTCAGGCGCTGTATAAACACATCAGAGCCGGTCCTTGCTTCAGGGAGCCGCTGATCCATGCTGACTCTCAGAGGAGTAATGACTACAGCTCTGCCCTGGTATTTCTCTCTTCCCTTTGCCTGCTGATGTGAAACATGTTTCAAAGAAAAGCTGCTGCAAAATAAAACAGATTATTTCAAGTGTCCTGTCATATTGAAAAAAAAAAATTATCTGATGCACTTAGCCTGTGAAATACTTACACATGTACTTGATTTCAAGCTTCTGAGTCCTATTGATGCACTACGCATCTTCCAAACACATAGTTTGTATTAATTGCTAGCTATTTATAAATTTGGAAGAGGGTAATTACAGCATAAAAATATTAAATACTTCTTAAAGAGAATCAGTAAAGGGTTTACAGGTAGAAAAATCATTACTCTCGACAGTGTTATAACCCAGACTGGTTTGTAGGAATAGCTCACTCGGAATGAGATGCAGATTGTTGTAAGCAATTTTTGTTATTTTCGAACAGGTTGATTCAGTTAAGGTGAAAAAAAATAGTTTTCATTAACAGAATAACAAAGTAGCTGTTGTAGCTGAGTCATTACAAGACTGGTTTTGCCCCCTTTTTCTTGCGATAATCTGCAGTAGTGTCCTCACCTGGAAGCAAATAGTTACCAGTACATGAAATGTCATCTTCATTACATTTCAGAAACAACTCACACAGCAAGTCTTTCATAGGACAAAATATTATTCTCAGCTGTGTTATTAACTAGAGGGAAAGTGTGATGGCTACACATGTATTTCAGGGGGTCCAAGTCCATAGCTGGACTCTTACATCACTTTCATAATACAAATAAAGTTTTACGTGCTAATACACATTCCCATTGTATTTGTACTAGTTTTATTTTAATGATAATAATAGCTGGTTAAATGTGTAGCTCATGAAAAGAGGAAAAGTAAAGTTTCAGAGTTTGGACTTCAAAATCTTAAATTCTTTGCCTTTGGGTCATCTGCCTTCCCTCCCCCCCACCCCTTACAACTTCTGAAAACACTAAAGTAAGACAGACCCCGTGTTGAAACAGACGAAACCGCCAGGCTCCCTGGGTGCCTTCAGTTCATCAGATGTGACAAGTTCAGCAAAGCATAGGGACCTTGACATTAAAGGTGTGTCATTCCCTATTTTCTGTGAGATGTGACAGAAGCTGGGCCAATTAACTATTATTCTGCACTTAGGCAGTCATTTTGTATGCAAGCTTATTGAATTTCTACATACTTCCAGCAAAGACTAACCTACACAACTTGTGCAAGCGGCTCATAGCAACAGTCAGTGAAGGAGCTGAGCCTGTTAGCAAGCACTTTAATAATTAACAGACCCCAGAAGCGGAGCCTTTTTTCCCTCCTGCTGCTGTCTGCTGTGAGCAGCCCTGACAGCTTCTCAAGTTACTTTGGCTCCAGCGAATTCTCTGCCTTGCGCTCGAACTGGAGTGAGGGGGAAGATAGATTTTTGTCTGCTGTGCCCCCAGTCCATCTCCATGGGAAAAAAACATTTCAGGAAATGGAAAAAAAAAAAAAGTAAGAAGCAAACACCTGTGGAGACAGCTGAACTATTGGGGTATTTTTAAAGGTTCAGAATACGGAGGCTTTAAGAGGTTAATCACAGCCCTTGTTATTTTTTCCAGTGCAAATGCAAGACAACGCGCATTTCAGGATATCTTTGTAATCCTCCTCCTTGAGAGAGAGGGCTGATATTTATATTTTTAAAATTTAGTACTTCTTAAAGTATCTTCAGATTTCTCAATAACATAAGTTTTCTGGCATGCCAGTCCCGTGATACCTCTTAGATTAATGCTGAAGAGGTGAGTAATTTTTCTATTCCATAGCAGTTAATATGTGACCTGGAATTCAAATTTGAGCCTTTGTTTTGCAGATTTTTGTTTTCAGTCGTCTCAACAGGGAGATAAATAGCTATATTTCTGTATCTTTTTCTCAGAGTGATCTGCCAAACTACTAAACTTATCAATATGCATCTACTGAGATCATCCAATCCTAAATTCCAGATACTGTAAATTATGTGGATAACTCTAATCCGATGTACTTTAGACAAGCCACCATTTTCTATTAATGTTAATTTCCATCTGTAAATGGAAAAGATCAAACAAAACACGAATACCCAAGGCCTAGCACTTCCAAATATTATGCCTCACAGGTCCTCTGTAATAATCAAGGCTGTGGAAAGCAAAGGAAGGTGGTTAAATGTTTACCATTTGCACCACCCAGGCACGGATTCCAGTCTACTGTGGCATTTATAATAGATAAATGCACCCAGTGATACTGATGAAAAAAAAAGGACTAGTGAATTTACATCCTGAATCTGTCTCATAAAAATCAACCCTTATGTTACGCTTTGTTGTGATGCTGTGACATTTTAAAGGAGTAGGTGGAACAAACTTCATGTTGTGTATACTTCATTGTTTCAAGGCAATTTAGAAGCCCAGCTTTGTTCTAACAGCATGTTGGCATTCCATGCTCTTTTTTCTCACGATTCCTTAGTACACATACTCAGACCTCAAAAAAAGGACCTGTATTATCTGTCAGCCCTCTTGTCCCCCTTAAGTAAGGCTGTGCAATGCTTTTGGAATAAAAGTTTTGCAGGATCAGCATTTCCCTTATTTATATTTGAGTTTCTCAATAGAATTGCTCGCATCTAAATGATGTAAGGCTTTGACCTTGTGAATGAAATGCGATAGCTGCATCATTAGTGAGTGCCACGGAAGAGGCTCCAGCAAACGCTGACACAACCACTGTGGTTGTGTGCTACTGCGAGGTAAAAACACATGTAACATTTTTGCTGCTAACTGTGAATATGCCATGTAGCTGGCAATGTAAGAAAATAGGATTACTCTGTAGAGCTGTTTCAAAGCAGAGCCTGCTTTTTTTAAACCCATGGGTCCAGAATCACACCTGGTTTTACTTATTTACCTGGAGTTAATTCAGCAATGTCAGTAATATTGACTGGAATGAAGTTGCAATGCAGAAAAGTGCAAGATACAATAAAATAAAACAAAGTTACTGTGTATTACAAAATATTTGATTTTAAAGGGAGGGAAAGTTTCTGAGTAGGAATTGACTTGCTCTTTGCACTTGCCTTTAGAGCCTCCTCAGAGCTCTGGAGAACCCTGCAACCTCATTGCCACACCAGTCACCCAGGGTATCTGCCCAGGGTCATGTCTGTCCAGCTCTTTTCCTGCCACTGCTGAGCCAGGACAGATGATGATGATGACAACATCTAGACCTTTCCCTGGCACTCTCCCACCATGTCACCCCTGTTTTGAAAGTTGAATAGTGATGATGGGCTGTGTACTCAGGGTACCTTCTCACAAAGAAAACATCCTGCTTTGTCACTTCCACTCGACACTGCAATTTGCAAAGCCTTTCTGGAGGCACAGAGCAAACAGCAAGGTTTGGGTTTTTAGAGCAAACACTCAATGAAAAGGGAAGGATGTTATTCCAGGGACAATCCATTGCTAACCCAGCAGTGCTGGTATTAACCCCTGAAGCTTTTCGGGGAAAACTGTTCTGTTACATACTCTGTATGCCTATTAATTTTACCTCCACATGTATTCATATAAAAACACTTGCTCTGTTTCTGTTTAGCTGCCTCAGTCCTTGATGCTGCCCTCTAGACCTGCCACATCCCATAGCTCTGCCATTGCAGTGTTCATGTCAGATTATGTCAGATGGGGGCTTTGCAGCACAGTAATAGGAATGCTTGTACCTGAGTGTGCATCCCTGAAAACCCCCTGCTTTGATTTTCTATCCAAACCATTCTGCTGATGTCAGATCTCTTTGCTCCTGGGTAGGAAAGGTAACATGGGAAAGTAAAGAGTGCAAACAGCTCTGTTGAAGCAAATGGCTTATCAAAGAGGAATGAAAACAATATTTACACTTAAATTAGTTAGAGTTAAAAGGGAGAACAATTATGAGCAATGTCAGCTTCTGTGCTTTGAAGCATGGAGTGATCATCAGGTAATGGCAAAAGCTTTCTTTCCCCAGCAGCCTGCTGTTCTGAGTAGATGCATGGTGAAAGGAAAGGAAGTGATTTACTGAGAGACTGCAAAAAATGTCAGCTCTGAGCAAAATGGGGAGGATCCTCAGGTTTGTCCCGTCCATGTTTTATAAGGCTGACTCCCTCAGTCTTATAACCAGGTGTAGTGCTTCTTAAAGATTTGAAAACACTTCACTAATAGCTTGAGATTTCCACCTTGCCTCCCCCCATTGGCAACCAAAAAAGTAAATAGGTATTTCTTCGGATGATTGATTCACTTTGCTTTTTTTCTTCCCACTCTCTCTTTTCCATCCCTTCTCCCCGTCTCTCTCTCTCTCTCTCTCATTCTTTGAGTTCAACTTTTCTTTCCCTCCTGTGGGAAATCAAGAATGATATAGTGAATATTGCATTTAATTTTGGGGGTGTGAGGTTCGCAGTTACCTTTACCTCACAAATTAATAAGCACTTATGTTTCCTGAGAATCAGAGCAGCAGAAAGAGGCAGCAATTCCCAGGACATTCATCCTAGGAATATTCAGGCTGAGTTGACTGGATGCTTCCATCTGCCTGGGAAATTCTGGTATTGAGTGAAATCCAGCTTTTGTGGCAGAGCCAATCTTACCAGCTAAAGACTGAGGTGCCAGCTGCTTTTGGGAAAATGATGTGAGAAACCATCCATGACTAACTATAGTACTTTATTTTTAAATACAAACATTTGTATGAAGACGAACTGTTGTAATCTAGCCTAGAGATCCACCAGAGGCCTGATTATTACCCATATTTGCCAGCTCCAGCCAACTCCCACCCTGGAAGGAGAGGTTGTGTTTGTAAGCAGCACCATTTGAGCTTCCAGGAAAAGCCATGGGTTCAAACATTGCCTGCAACTTTAGAGCAAGATGAAGAGCTGAGGACAGATACTCCTGGGAAAGCCTCAGTGTGCACTGACCTCAGTGATGAATCCTCCAGAGCAGTTGAACCTCCATCCAGCGTAGGAAAGGAAGCCCAGGATCAAATGGTTTGGAAGCTGGAGAAGAAGTATTGTTTCTCTACAGTTATCTCTGAATAAAGACAAGAATGTAAAATGAAACATAGTTTCACTATTTCCTGCCAGCGTATGGATCTTGTGCTAGCTTTTCCTTGCTCTCTCTCTGGTATGATTTTCCATCATTGCTTGTCTTGGAAAACTATCTGCTTCACCCCGGAGTATAAAGAATACTGAAACTAATGCATCTCTAAAAGCAGTATTATCAAACTTCCTTCATGGTAGTTTACCAGCTTTAGTGTCTCTCTTCTGCACTCCAGGGAACTTGAAAATGCCTTTTTACACAGCCTTTCATCTTTTGATTGTTGGCTCATATTCTGACCAGGATGTAAGTTGCAAAATATGACTATTTTAGTTGTGTCATTTCAGATGTACATGTGTCATGTACAAGGCACAGACAGAAGCTGTTGCCAACTAGAATTCTTGTTGCCAAACAGAATTGCTGAATTACTATGTGGTAGGTCTTTCTACCTGCTTCAAGCATTACAGAGTTAACAGAGAGAGGAGGCATTCCACCTGACTTCCCACCAGCCAGCTGGATCATTGTTTGCAGAAGAATATATTGGCCCAAATCTTTTCCTGACCAGTCCAGCCTTAGGCTCTGAAGTATGGGTTGCTTTGTGAGTTTTTTCTCACCAAGCTCAATCGTTTCTCATCTTTTCCATGCTTATGGAACTGGGGAGGGGATCAGAAGGTCTCCCAGAAGGGGACTCATTCTTTTTGCCAGTTCATCTCATGGTTGTTGTCCACACACCAGGCTTGAGGGAAAAACTTGCTTTTGGTTCTCTGACAAGAGCGCCAAGAGGCCATGACTGCACATGCTAGGGTGATCGTGGCTCTGTCACAGTTCGTGCCATTAGGCACTTGCTCAAGGGCAAGCATGCGCAGATGCTATTTGGGGCGTTACAATGAAATAAAGTGTAAGGCATATAGTTTGGAAACATTACTCAGGAATCATTATTCCTGTAATAGTCAGATTTCACCTACTCTCCTCAATGTCATGCTCTTTCCATCAGAGACACTGGGTGAAAAACAATAATACCTGAGCACAAGTGAAACAATGTAATAAAGTCTTATTAAAAAAAAAATCACCCACACTGTTTGCCAAACTCTACAACATCACTGACTTCAGTATAACATAGCCTTTCCTCTTCTTTTGGTCTGATTTTATTGTACTTTAATGTCCCGTTGTTTCCGAGGGAGTCCTGCACACCAACTTGAAAAATCATAAGAAATAGCAACCCAGAAAGGACTTCAGGAGTTTGCCTAATCTGTCTCCAAACCTCATGACACATCACTACACCGATGTCATTTTGGCGAGATGATTACCTAAGCTGTTCTTGAAAATCCTTAATTGATGAAAGTTTAACATCTGCTCTAGGTAATTTATTTCACTGCTTTGTCACCCTTACAGCTACCAAGCATGCTTTTTAACACTGGGACTCCCAAGTGTTACATCAAGAAATAAACAAATGGGAAATTTCTAAGTAGAAAATATTTTATCTCTATCCTGTATGGATATGGTTACCAAACAAGCAGTGAAGAGAAAGAAATACTTACTTTTACCACTGTCTCTTGTAAATATATCTCATTGTAAGGCACCATCACTAGAGAAAATAACAGATTAATTTAGTCCAGCCATACTTTCAAACTGTGTTTGTTTGTTGTCAGTTACTCAGTATTTTCACAGACTAATACTTCATGAGAAAACAAGGTTTTGGTGCATTGTGATCTAACACATTTCTCAACCACCTCTGTAAATACATATGCTTTGACACAAGTGCTTTCCAGGTAAGCCCTCCAGGCATTCTGGGCAGTGCATCAGCATCTCAGAATGTCTCAGTTATACGCACATGCCCCTGTGCACATTGGGTATTTCCAAATACAAGGCAAATCTAACTTTTTTGCCACAAGCATCACAGTTTAAATGACAGTTTTCCTTGCAACCCTAAAAAGGTGGATTTAATTACCAGGGCAGGAACACATGCATCAACCTTCAGGATTATAACAGGCAAGTAATAGCTTAAATAATTATGACATCATGGCATGAAAGGTCATGTAAAATTATAGCACTGCCAAGACTACAGTGCCCTTGGGATTTGTTCACCAGATGTGGAAACCAGACAGCGGTGGAAGAAGATTGTTGCCATCTGAGAAGCTGAGACATTGCTATTAGCCTCAGTCCTGCATGCTGCTGAAAGAACAAAAGAGCAAGGAGAACAGCCTAGGTTATTCAATTAAGCAATAAGGGGTGGCGGATTGGGTTTTGGAGTCACCACTCTTTTCATGTGTTGCAGGAAAACAATCAAGATGAACAGCTGCAGCTACTCAAGGTGTGAAAATGTCTCTGCACAGGCCCCATCTGTGAATGCATGACTGCGGATATTTTGAAAAGGGAAAAAGGCCTGTCTGATACAACTTACATTTTAATTCATGTGTGGTGTTACAGGGAGCTTCCCATGTCGGCTTAAGCAATAAATAATTAAACTCATGATTTAAAGAAGAATCCAGCCTGTAACTTCATTTAAAAAAAGCATTCTTTTTGCTTGTTCCCATTTTATTATCTGACTACTCATTACGCCAAGAGGAACACAGAATGATGTGCTGAGTTACCCAATGGGGAACTCTTCTCTCATTTTATTTTCAGGAAACAGGCAATTGCAGCTGCAGTGCTGACACATCCATGTGCATGAAAAGCAGGAATTGGGACAGGCTAAGTAAAAAAGAAAGTTCAAGGTTTCTCTGATTTGTCTCGTGGTTGTTTGCATCCTGGATCATGATTACAAAAGCTTGTATTTTCAGTAACTGAGTTTAAATTTAATATTAATTACTACAGTAATTTCAAGCACAGACATGATATTGGGGTGCATTGTTTAAATAAAAAAAAAAGTCTTTGCTTGTCACTGGCACAGAAATATCCTTTGTCCACATTGCATCCCACATACAGAGAGATTACTGTCATAAGATAGTCACTGGTAGATCTGGATTTTATATACATCTATTTCAAAAAATAATTACAAAAGGCTACCTCCCTTACTTTAAATCCATAATTGATATTGCACTGATTTGCACAAAGAACCTATTTACTTTTGCTGTGACTATATTTACTTAATGTTGCCTGCAGATTAAGTTCTCTTCACACTTACACAGTCCTAAAGAGTAAATTGCCTAATGGATGGGTGAATAATTTTTTCTCCTCTGTCAGGTACCAGATGTTGCTGCTGGTTGGAAAGACCTATGAGGATAATTTATTGTTTCAGCTAATATTTGTTTGACACACACTTAATGTATTTTCACATGGATAACTTGCAGCCCTTTAAAATATCATTTCTTGAAGATAAGTGGTCACACATATATATATAACCTGTTGCAGTTGTAAGGCTGTCCTGGAGGAGGCAATTTTGGATGGAGATGCCTCCGTAGCAATCCTAGAAGATTGGTGAAATGGAGGCAAAGGACAGTTGAAGATAGGGAAAATGGTGGATTTACAGAGGACTGAAGACCAGGAGATATGGGAACGCTCCTGTGCAAGAGAGGGTCTTGAGTAAACTCCCCCTTGCATATATCATGCATATTTATAACCATGCCTACCATTCATGAAAAAAATGTTTAACATATGGGTTGTATCCATGAAAACATAGCAATTAGTCTGACAACACAGCTGAAAGATGTGTTCAGAAAGTTTATTCGCTGTTTCAGGCTTTGTCAACTTCTTTCAACTCATTTCTCTGTTGTACAATTGCTAAGCCTACTTCTCAGACTTTTCCAGTTTATCTTGAACACAGTTCAATTTTTTTATAAAACAAAACAAGCGCTTGTTAATACACTTAGATAATTACCTCTTAACAGTAAAGAGTTCTTTCATCCCATGTTAGTCAGGATACAGCTATCACCATCTCCCTTGTAAATAGTACATTCATTATGCTGATGTGGTTTAACACCATGGCTTAAGTGTCAAGACTGCTGATACTTCAAATTGCAATTTACAAGTTGCCTTTAATTTTTACCAAGGTTTAAATTTTTGGGATGATAATTTTTATATTTTATATCTCCTCAGACTAAACTTTCCTGAAAATTTTCTGCACTTTTGGAGAATTAGAGGGGATAAACCACATTCTACCCCTGTTAAAAACTACCTTCTCTATAGAGCTGTGAGTGGCCTTGTTTGAGGCAAGCAAACAAAAAACATCTTGTATGTGCCTTTTATAGTCCTAAAGCACTAAACTTTCAAAATCTCTAAATATAATTGACAGTCACAATTAGTCTAGACTTTGAATGCTTTTAGGATCTCCACAAAGCTCTTTAGAAAGTAAAATTGAAGTTGCAGACTCAATGCAGGTACACTTTCCTTTTTTAATACATGAACACCCTCAAAGGAGACAGCTGGTAAGCAGATGCTCAATCTCACAAGTGCTTTTGATACTATCAGAATATGTAAAAAAATAATAATTTAATAGCATATGTTTTATACTAATTTATAGTAATTAAAACTAACATTGATGTTAGCCTTCTTCATTGGAGAGCTTCAAATCAAGATACAGGTCTGATGATTCACAGAAGGGTAGAGTCCCCAGTATTTCTCAGACTGGTCCAAAGGGTGGAGTCAAACTGGAAAGAATTTTGTAAAAGTTAGTAAAGTTAATTGAGACCAGCAGTAACATGTAAGATCAACAGCAAATAATGTCTAAATAAGTACAATGTTCTCAAGTCATCTTGTCTTCTGAATAAATAAATGTGAATTGTATATAACAAGACATTTTGAGAGGTGGCTTTAAACACTATAATCAGGATCATGCCAAAGTATGGTGCCGCCGGTATTTGAAAAGGATCACAGCACAGGAAGAAATTGTCTGTTAACCTCAACATTTCAGAAACAATTTCCCTCTCTTTCAGATGGAAAGCACACCTGCAGAACTGAGTGTGGAAGCAATTTGCTTCAAGGATGCTGCCCTGTTACAGGGCTCACAGCACACAGAGAGTCCATAGCAAGCTCATGCTGTCAACTACAAAGTGGTGCCCTAGCCTACATCTTCCTTAGCAGATAGAGCAGACTAGCAGGAACAGATCTGAACAGTGTAACAGTTGGTGTTAAGAACCTGGCATCCTCACTGTGCAGTTTTTAATATGTTGCATTTGGGGACAGGGCATTTACCACTCTTGGACTAACTTCAGAGGGATCGCAAAGACCAAATGCCCACTTGTGATTGAAGCATATGTCTTCTTACTTATCTTCATCCAGAAGGAATCCAGCTGATGTGCTCCAAGGCCACTCCACATGTGAACTGAAGTGCTGGATTCACATCAAGAGCACCTTCCTGATCCAAACAGACAGACTAACTTTTCTGTGTAATTACAGATGTTCAGAGCACCACAGCACTCCCTTGGTATTTTGGAAGGTCAGGTGTCATAACTGTGGTAGTAATACTTCCAGAAAGGGGTTTGTTTTAAGACAAAAATTATTTCCCAGGCACTATTAGCCAAAAATTTAATAACTCTCCTTCCTAAATATCACTATATTTTTATAGGAATTTATTTTCTAGACACCGTGAAAGTATTTTTCTGTAACACCAAAATAAACATGATGCATAGATTTACCTTTTGTTTGTCTATTTAGTAAAACAAATGATCTATTGTCCAGTCCCATTTGGTTACAACGGAGCAGTGCATTGCTGACCAATGCTCTACGGCACAAAGACTGAGTTTTATGAAACTGATTTGTGTGCACATGTGCTAAAATATAAAGCCTCTAGTACTGCAGGCTGTGTGGGTAAAATGCTGGGTGCAAAGCCCCTGGTGGGGTGCTGGAAAACACAGAGGCCAAAAAGTCAAGTCAAAACTAGGTAATGGGCTCCCTCATTACCTCTTAAGATCAAAATCCAAGTTTTACTTCTGCTTTAGAAGAGGATATCGTTACCACCAGATTGGGTTATTGGTACAATTCAAGATCAGCCAAAGGTCACATATTGAAAGCATCAGAATCAGCTCCTGTGGCACCTTAATTTTTTCTTGGAATTCACCCAACCAGTCCCAGAGAAGGTTTAACATTGCCTGGGATATGAGATCATTATAGCCCAAGCTAGTGTGACAGCAGACCATAATAGTGATGTTTCTGAAAAAGCAGACTGGGAAGAGGAGACATATTCCAAATCAGACAGTGGTAAAGGAGCTGCTTCTTCTTCTTAATAAGAAGCGCAGTGTTTCCTGTACTAAACCAAATTAGTAAAGAGATTTCCATCTGGGAGACAGTTCTGTGTTTTTTCCATGTTATTCTAACAACAGTCAAATATTCAAAGTCAGAAACTTGTCCGAAGACTATCTGCAAAAAATATTACACTTTCTGTCTGCAACAGGACATAGTGTTCTTCAGGGCACAGTGTGTTGCAATAGTACTTCTGCCTTTTTGAGTGTTTTAGGTACTGTCATGTGTAGACAGTTGCTATTTTTCCTATGAGACAATAGAAACAGGTGTTGCTGCCAAAAAATTTAAAATACGTATTCCTAATGTGTCTTAAACCTGTTCTACTCATCTCCACTTTACTGAACTGACACTGAGAGTCACAAAAACATTTCTGCATCTCTGGATAGCATTTCTCCTGCCTCCCCTCATATTATTAGTTCTTAGCTCTTCTTCACCTGTAAATAGCTAACCTGCTTTGAAGGAGGACTTCTAACATTCAAATATATTACTACTCACTTTAGGAATAGAGTGCAGCAAAACTTACCATCCCTGACTGTAGTAAACAGCCTGTGGATTGTCTCTGTGGAAAGGGCTGAGGCACATGCCATTTACTAGTTAGTCCATCTGGGTGGAGGTTAAGCTACAAGACTGAGATAGCTGGGAAAGTTTGCCTCTACCATCACTTGTTCTGCAGCAGGAAATACTGGCTGCATTCTCTCATTATTTCTAGGAAGAAGCAGACTTTCAGCTTCCAAAACTAGCAATGTCAACCTTCTATCACAAGGACTAAATAAAATACCAAGGAACAGGCTGTATAAAGGATTTAAGTGTTGTGGTCTAAGTGACACCACAGCTGTAGATGGGTGTAGATGGTCACTGGTATACAGCTTCAAGGACCCCGAAACAACCTCTGTCACACAAATGGCAAAGCTGTTGGTAATTGTAGTGTGTCTCAAAGTGTGGAGGGGTATCATATAGCTCATGTGTTTTGCCCTAATGTTTACTACATCTGTAAGGGAGGATATCATTACACTGTTAAAAAAGAAATTAGATATTCCTGAAAGACTCCTTAATAAAAGGAAAAAAATAATCTTTGTAATCAACTGGCAAAAGTAAATCTGGTACTTACTCTGTTTCAGACCCTGAAAACCAGCTGAAAGAGGGATGGGATTTCTGTTTCATAAATGTATTAATAGAATAATTGTAATTTTTTTGCATATCCATTTGACTGGCCACAGACTGGATGTGGCTTTCTCTGAATTTGGCCCCAAATCGAACAGAATCCATGCATTCATGGAGTTTATTACCCAGCATGGAGATTTTGTTCTCTGTCTTCAGGGGTTGTTGGGTTGTTAGATTGTTTGACCATCCCTTGCAGGAAAAGCCTTTAAAATCTTTTAATCTCTTTGTGTACTTCAGCCCCAAACATCATCTCCAGTGCACGCCCAGCTTTGGAAGATGCATGCCCATCTTCCAACATGGGCATCTGGAGGACTCATTCTGCTGGCAAGAGCTGGCATGTGGCAACAGCTTTGTCCTCTGGGTCACTGCTGCAGGTCAACAAAGCCTTGGGATACCTTCATCAACATCATTTGGACTTCAGACAAAAAACAGATGGTAAAGATCATCATGGTGACAAGTAACATAAGGTGCTCCCCTCGTTTCTTTCTTATTTTGGATCGTTTAAAAGAGTTCTGTAGTCTTCCTTAACTCTGAGCATCCATTAAGAAAATATTTAACACAGTTAGGATGTTGCAATTGAAAAGGTAGACAAATCATTAATATTTTCACAGGATCTGGGTCTATTACCAAATCTCAAAAAGGGCTGAGGATCCGATACATGCTAATAAGGTCAGGGAGACACACACCAATTACAGCAGGCTTTATATCAGCCCCTTAATGCACACCAAATATTTAAAATGAGACATTGAGTTTCTCAAGAGTGTATCCCTCATACATCAAGTATACAACTAAGTGCTATGCAGAACAATTTTAACAATACGATTCCCACACTTATCTGGAGGTAACATGTACCTTATGTTACTTCAAGCCTGAGATGCTGAAAGCAAAAGCGGTCTCTCCTAAAAGAAAAAAAACCAACCTTTTTCTCTGCAGATGGTCTGAGCAAATGGCATCTGTCAGCTTCTCGGTAACAGAAACCAGATGCAGAATGGCCATCCACTCCTGTAAGTTTGCCCCCAATTTATGCTGCAGAAATTACATTAAAAGAAATTTCTGGAATTGTTTAGAAATGATGTAATTGCCATCCAAACACAGATTGTAACTCTTTATTACTGTTATTCCTGCTAATGCAATCATTCTTGGGTGGCTGTGTGGATGCATCAGACATAATAAAACACAGTAGAAATAGCTATTTTCCTGAAATACTTCAGCAGCTGTTACAAACTTAGTGTCTTTTGAACAAAAAGATTAGATCATGGAAAGAACTGAAACTGACTTTCTAGGCCTTTCTAAGGCTTTAGGTCTTTGAAGAGAAGCTGAACCACTTTGGCAACAGCATGTAGCAGATACAAAGGGTATTTGCTTTGGGTAGGAATGGTGACCAAAAATGCTTACTAATGCTTGAAGCCCGTTGGACAAGGTCAAGATTTTTCCTTAAAATACATGTAATAAACTTCTATCAAAAACAAGGCATAAAAAGAAAAGTTTTAATTTTGACAGACTGGACTTTTTGGGGGACTGCTCTTTGAAAAAAACATTTGGCCGCCTCTCCCAATTCCATCAGAATGAAATCTCTGTGCTGCCTTGTGAACAGGAAGCTACAGTCAGTTTTCAGTAAACATGTGAGACCTACAGCAGTTTAAACAGAGCATCGGAAGCCAGTGAAGACAGGAAAATACCATTATCTCAGTGAAAGGTATAGTAGAGCAGAGCTCTTCCATTGACAGTTTGTAATTCCCCATGGCCAAGGTCCTGTGGCCTTAGGGAGAATCATAATTTGTCTAAGAGACAAATGTCTTTGATGAAGACAGAGATGACTCCAAAATCAGACCTAAAATGATTTGTTAGTGGTGGATAGACAATTGCTGTGGGAAAGACTAAGGAAAAAAAAAAAAGTTGCACTAAAACATTAATCACTACAGTTATACAGCTCATGAGCTGCTATCATTTGGAGTCTTTCAAGACATCCCTTTGATCTCTTGAAAGTAGAGGACATGCATGACACAAAGACCTTTGGCTACATTTCTGCATGAGGAAGGTGCTGACTGTGATCTTAAGGCACACATACAGTGCTGTATCTGCCTGGGAAAACCTTAGTGTAACTAAGAACCAGTAGCTGTTGATTCGGCAACAAAAATACCCTAAAGTCTGAGATGAAATAAATTCATCTATAAAATCTTTTGATAGTCCAGTCCTGTTTTTTCAGGGCTATGTAATAACCCTAATCTGATCTTTCTTTTATTGAAGAGGATACAGGGGAACAGTGTGGAATGCTTTATCAACAACAGGCAACGTTTCACACTTTTTATAAGTTTGTGTGCAATATAAATTGAGTTTTATGACATCCTAAAATATTCAGTATTAATCAAATGAACAGTAGCTTTTTATTGATACCAGTAGAATGGTTTTGTTAAAATGTGGAAACGATCAGCACATTGAAGCAGTCATACCGGTTTTGAAGCAGGTGGTCGTTCTGATGTAAAACACAATGTACGTTTTAAGGAATGGAGAACAAATTTACAGGAACTTGGATTCAGTCTCGGCTGTTTCCATTGGGCTGGACATCACTGCTTCTTTGTGATAATTGTGTTTATAAAATCCCAGCGACACTAATTTAGCATTTATACGTAGCTTGCATTTCTGTAATGAAAAATAAATGAATTAAGATATATTGAATTTCTCTCTAAAAACAGGTAAAGAAAAGGTTTGGTAAACAGAAAGGTAAGGTAAACAAAAAAGTATGGTCAATTTAACTTCTGTAGTATAAATACTCCAATGCTGTTAGCCAGACATGGAAAAGTAAAAAGACTTGGTCCTGCCATCCATTCTAAAGCTCCTTAATCACTGTACCATATAATAAGGTCATATTCTCAGGTTTGGGGTATATTTGGATATTTCCCATAGGCTTTAATGGAAGCAGACCTATATGAACATGAACTAAATCCTCCCTTCTGTGTCTTCAGTGAATCTAGATACTTTCTGTTTATTGTATGTTCGTGTTTTATAAATAGTAAGTTTTAATGCCTTTGAGCTTTCTTTGGTCTAAATGGTCAAGACTGTCTCTTTCCAAGAGATTTGCATAGCTGGAACATATATTATGGGCTGGCATGAAAATCACTTGATGAGCCTCTAGAGCCTGTGTTAAACTGCAGGTCTGACTGGACAGCTGTAACAGTCTCACAATGCCTGAAAAAACTGTGAATTTGTCCAGTCTACAAAGGAATCTCATTGACTACTTTGTTTTCAGGCATTTCTGAGACAGAAGGTAGGAACTCCTTTCATCTCTGTAGTTTAACTTTATATTACTTTTTTCACAAAGTAAAGGGTCACAGATGCTGCTTTAAGCAGCCTGAGCAGGCAACATTGTAGTGAGGCAGGATAAGGGGTATAACTAACCTGATCTGAATTAATGGGAGGCAATGAAGATTAAAATCAGCTTCAAAGAGGGAGCGAATGGAACGACCAGTGATTACAACTACTGGGCAAACATTAAAGAGAGGCAACAGAAAGTTATGGAGAGAGACATCCAGTCACCTTCACCAGCTGTTGCCGCTGCTGAAATACATCCAAATTTGCATTTTTGATCCCACATTTCCCCACAGTTGTCTGTTGAACCTCCACTAAGGTACTCAAGATGACAAAGCACCTTGTGATCTTAACTGCTGAAGATGTTTACCTCCCAAAAGCTTCTATTCCTGTTAACTGCCTGAGAGAAAATACTTCTCATAACTGTCAAATTCCCAACAAGGAGCATTAATAGAAGGCATTGGAGATTGAGCCATCTTTTAAATTCACTCTGGACCTTGGCACAGATAGTCTAAGAGGCTCTGGAGCTACGCTGCTTGTTTGATCCATCGTTTTCTCAAGAGGGAGTGGGCTAATGGATGTGGCACTCATCTGAAAACCTCCGCATCTGAATTTCACCTTTTCAGCTCCTGAGTTCTCTTGAGATCTGACCTTCTTCCTGTTTACGCATTTCAAGTAGATTCACAAGGCTTAATGAAAATGTAAGAGCATTTATGTCTGGAAATGAAATGTGATTTTTTTAAATAAATGAACGTATTTAAATAAATTGTGAAAATATTTTCACAAGAAAAAAAGCAAGCAGGGAAAAGCAGCAAGGGCAATAAAGGCCAGACAGTGAAGACAAAAGTATAGTTAACTATTTTACATGACAGCATAAAATTACAAGTCCCCTTTTTACTTTTTCAGAAATAATGTTTTTTTCAGTTTGGAATTCTGAATTTCTTTTTCAGTTTGGAAAAGAAAAAGCTGCTGTGAATACTACCTCCCATAATACCCTAAGATAACCTGATTCTGCTTTTCCCCTGGAATTTCTGAGTGCTGCCCTTATTCAGTAATGAGGCTGAGCCTGTTTCCCTACTTCTTATAAGTACTGCAGAGAGCAATGCTTGTCTACATATTACAAGTCTGGGAGAAGCTTGCAATTCTGAACTGTTGGTTGCAGGAGTAATAATTGTTAATTATGGTGGAAGGTCACTGTAAATGTTCTATTAAGTGAGGCAGCTGTTTGAGGAGGGCCAGAGTGCACCTCTCATACCAGGGTGGGAGGAATAATGGAAGAGGCATTTGGCTATGTTAATGTGGTTACAAGCTATCAAGTCTCGTTTTGGCCTCCTTAATTTTGAAAAACATTCATGATATGACAGGCAAACATGCCAGGCAAATGTAACCTGGCATCCCGTCTTCTGTCAAGGCAGGCAGGAGTGTAGGTGTTAGGCTTTGACAGGTTGACCAGACATGAAGAAAAGGAGAAACTCTCATTGCTCTAATTGAGTAAGTTCATGCATTTCTCACTTCAATTTATCAATGTGCAGAGAAGAGAGAAGCAGAGAGACAGTTCTGCTGCAGCTTTCCTATTCTTCATTCCTCTCAGAAGATGACGAAATCTTCCATGCTTGGTCCCTCACCTGCAGAAATACAGTAATTGCCATGTAGGCAAAGACCTCTGGCCTACTCCTCTAGCAACTGAGTAAGCTTCTTCCCCAGCAATGTCATTGACACCTGACCTAGGAGATGGAAACTTACAGTCCAATACCACCAGGTTACTGAGAACCACCTTTGTCAACACAGTACTAAATGTGTCAGTACTGCCCACTCTGAAGACATGCCTGGGTTGCCATGAGCCAGGGTCGGGGGCTGTGAGATGAGGCAGGGTTCTTCAGCATCTCAAGATAAGCTCAGAAAATCTGGCAAGATTAAGACCCAAAGTCAAGGTCTAAAACTAAGCTTAAGTTCCCTGTGTTCTCTCCGAGTAGATTATCTCAAGGGAAAGATGAGATATAATTGAGTTGTCCTGGCACTATATCCTGTGCTTAGTCTTCTAGTTAGCAGTAGCGCATTTTCATTATGTTTATTTCATATTTTTTTTCATTAAGTCGTTGACTGTATCTAAATGAAGTGTTTTTTGATTATATAAAGAAATTCCAGTGCCTTTACCTCTCTCACACAAACCTCAACATAACAATCCCATAGGTCTAATCCTGTAAACCTTAATAAGAGAAACTGAAACATACCACTGCACAAGATAATTCCTACTAATAAAACATGTCTCTGTCTATGGGATTATCTTTCAAGACTCCAGTTTCTAAGAGTAACTGATTGCATTTAACAACTTTCTGCTGCAGCAGCACGTGGTTAAGTAAATTTCTCAGTTTCATTACTTCAAAACTTAAAATATCCATACTTCAATTTTATATACGCATGTATTTTTGAACTAATTGTTTGGTCCAGGAAAGGCTGAAAAACCAGATTTAGACAGGATAATATAAAAGGTCTCTAATAAAAACAAGCACAGGTTGGTCACCAACCAAAACAAAATCTGTAAAGTGCAGACAATGCCACTTTATTTAAGAACACAAATTAAAATAAAGTGCAGGCCTCTTGATGTCAATATTACTGAATTTGTTGATATCTGTCAAGCCATTCAGACTGATGCTTTTTTGAAAGTATACTTAATTTCATTAAACTAGTTCATATTGTTTCTTTTGACAGGAAGTGCAAAATAATTGGAACAGGGGAAGCAGTAAGTAAATAATAAACTTTAAAAATGAACCAAACTCCAAGACATTCAGCCCTCTGTAGGATGTTAAGCTTTTGTTCCCTGTGCAAATGACTAATTCATAACACTTTGCTGGTGAATGCCAGTTAAAATTGTTCAGTTAATTTGGGATATAATTTCGTCACCATTCATGATAGGTTCAGGAATCAAACTGCAGCCAAAAGGTAGGTGTACTTATGATAGCCCGTTCAGTTGAACTGACATCTTCACCACAGAGTTAGTTAAGTAGTTATACAAGATAAAATGATATCTAGATCATATTATAGGGAGGAGCTCTGACAAAACTGCTCATTTGCATGTCATCACCTCATCTGGTCTTTACTCAGTGAATTACATAAAAATTCCTGGTCTGGCCTTGATGGCAAGGCATTTGTACATTTCACTAGAAATACCCTGGCATAGATATAGACATCTTAATCTGCATTATGGTGAAACTAAACTAACACTGAGAGAAGACCAGCTTTCTGATTATTTTTATTAGGGTGATATACCTCACTCTTTAAGCAGCATGTGTATTTTCAGAGTACTGCCACAAATTATCCCTGGCTTCTTGTCTTGTGCAATCTAAAGCAGAGTTTCATCTTGCCCCTGAAGTCCAGACATTATCTGATTATTTTTAAGAAAAAAAAATAGAAGCTTTTGTAAAATTTGCCAACCAGCTGTGCGTCATAAAGTTATGGACTTTCTTCTGGAACTGGGAGGGAACAGTTATCATTCTGGTGTCTAATCCTCAGATCTGCACAAGTCCTTTGCTAGTGTGAATTGAGGATAAAGGATGATACATGTTTTAAGACAGTCTGTGAATACAGTTAAGCGATTGCTGTTTAGAGAAAGAGTACGGTGTTCTACAGCATTAGTGGGGCTCTTCCTGTTATATTAGTTTTACAACAGGACATATCCTTTTCATGCTGAAGACATGTTCCTTTCTGATATATCAAAACCAAACACTATTTGGAAGAATACTTTCTTATTAGAAAAGGCACAGAAGAAGCTTGGAGAAATTATGCTTCAAAAGATTTATTTTCCTGGATACACACTGGCGTGAGAATGACAGAAACTTATTATTATTTAATATATTTGAAGACATTCTAATGCCTTTGAATATATAAACCATTTAAGAACACATACAATTCGTTCCTGTTTCTCTATTTCTGTCAGGCAAATGTGACATCTAAGTTTTTACAATCAAAGCTGAAAGAGGAATTTTTCTCCTGGCCAAGAATTAGAAATAGTTTGACCATCATATCATTCATTTAAATTCTGACATATTTCCAAGTCTCCAGTGAGGTGACAAGCTTCGTTGTACAGATGGGGAGAAAAGACATAACATATTCCCCTGAGAAATGCAGAAGGGATCCTGCTGACCTGGCATCTAGGCATCTCCAGGCCTGTGAAGAGTTTTGCTGCCAAGTGTGTATGCCAGACCACTTCAAAATAGCTTTTCAGGGCTTCATCTTCAGTCAGACTCCAGTTCTTTTACCAGCCCAATGGTCCAGTCACAACTACTTGCAAAGCCCTCCTCATCCTGGAAAGAGGTTCTGAACATGTTCTATAAATGGGTAAAAGACAAAAATATAATTTGATGATTTCACTGTTTTTACCTCAAAAAAATACTACAATCACTCCAGTTTGAAGAAGAAGCTGAGTCACGGGAACACACAGGCAGGTAATCAAGACCCAGGCATAAGAGGATCCAACAAAATGTGGGACCAACATACACTTTACGAATTCAGGAAGAAAATCTTGCCTACACTGAAAGGGCCTCTTTGTTAGAAAGTTGGATTATCTTTAATTAAGTGCAAGCGCACACATTTATGCAGGAAACTTGATTCCTGAATTCTGTTCAACTCTTATTAAAGAGTTTCCACTGGCTGGGTATGGACAGCTGTGGCCAAAGCCAGAGTGGATAGAGCTGGGCTGAGTTGTGAGGAAGTGGTACAATTGCAACTTCATGGCACATCCTGGGAAGCACAAGATGCACGGCCAGCAGCACTGACAACAAACAGGCACCAAACCTCCTTATAACACTACTTTCATTTATGATATTCAGATGTCCGTGAGCAGTGGAAATGCACATAAAGAATCACCCAAGATACAAGTTAGGTAAGTGCATAATACAGCCTCTGTGCTGAGCAGGAATTGATCTTGCACATCAACAACGTTCACTTTCTTTTCTCTCCGAGTTGTAAAGATCAGCAGGACATCAGTGATAATCAACACAGTTTATGCCACAGGGATTAACGGGATCTTTATGCCAAAGTAGTTGTTTGTCACATGTTTCTTAGATGTGTCTCCTGAAATCAGTAGAAGTAATTTGGTGGAAAATCGCCAGCAGTCTACACAGGATCAGATTCCCATATGCTCTCTTATCCTGCTAATGATTTTCATTCTTAGCATAAAAATGCCTCATGAATAACAGTGAAAAATATATTTTTCTCTCTGAAGTAGGAGTCTTTGTTCACAATATAATTGTAAGTATTTTTGGTTTCATCATAACAACAGTTGATAACTCTTGGTAGCAGAGATTAAGACAGCTACACTGGGACAAAAAGTTTGCTCATAATTACAAATCAGGAAAAAAATATTTAAAACAATGACAGTAGTCTTGAAGCATGGCATGATATAGTCTATAGGATAGACAGCCAGCCAACACAGTTCTCACAGAACTCCAGGAGGAGTTCTGTTACTGATATAAATGGGAACAGGATCAAATTCAAGTTCAGACAGAAGCAACACAGTAAGCCCTCACTATTTCCATTACAACAGTATTCTGGATGTCTAGCCCAAAAACCAGTTTTATTAGGAATAAAAGCGATATATGGGAGTGATAAAAATTGGAAGTTTTATCCATTAAAAAAAAAAAAATCACAAAAGGCAGCATTGTCAAAGGAAAATCATTATTGTCAAGCAGCTTGAAAATATGATGTAAAGAAGACAGACACGGCATGTGGCTTTTACCTCTAGGGAAATGCAAGCCCAACTATGTGGTACAAACGTCATTTTATAGTGCAAAATAAGTGAGGAAACTGTTCACATCACAAGCAGACGACTTCTGTTTCTAAAGAAAAATCAGCTTGTGGCTTTAAATCTTGTGTGGAAAACAAGTGCTTAAACCATAAACTTGAGCACTCTTTCTTTTTTTTAAATGAGTATATAACATGAAAATGGAACTCTGAAGTCAGTGGGATGTTGCTGAAGGATGCTGAAGTCTGGATCCTCCAAAGAATGAAATAAGTACATCCTAGTGAAAATGGGGGAACACGCTAACTGCAAGGCTAAAATATATTCATCTTCCTGGAAAAAGGTCAAAATTATCTTTGCTGTGAGACTTTCACCTTGACAAGTTGATATCTCTGGTTGAATCAACACTGCAGGTGTAGGGGGGAGCGGGAGAACTGCAAGTCAGGATGCGACCGTTCCCTCGTGTCCAGATTTCCTTTCACAACACCTAGACAGACAGGCAGGAGTCTGTGGTGAAACAGGCAGGAGTCTGTGGTGAACTCTCATACTCTCTGAGAAGGCATCAAGGCCTGCAGCATTGGCCATGGAAAGCCTCTGCCCTATAGTAAAACCTCAGCCTATGCAGTTTATGGTTGATGGAAAAACTTGTCAGTCTTGAAAATGATGCAGTCACAGGTTGCAATGTCTAGAACTGTTGCATTTAAATTGCTGTGTTCTGTGAGAGCCTTTAAAATGTGGACATGAAGAAAAAGTTACTATTTAAAAGAACTCAGCTATGACTTGGGAAATGCATTACTCTAAGCTTTGCAGACTGTGTTGTAAACCAGTATGTAAAACCTAAAGATGCCTGTTATGTGATTTCATGTTAGAGGTTATCAGTCACTGCATCTCACATTTAACCGTCTCCAAGACAGGAAGCAGAAGTATGACTTTCATCCATTCCTGCAGATAATTCTCAGCAAAGATAGCAGACCACAGTGATGGAGCATGCTTTCAACATAGTAATTGTGATACTAGTCTCTTTGCAGCTCTAGACAGAAAGGGCATATCTAGGGAAGAGGAGACATGGTCAGAGGGTTATTGCATTTTGTTCATCTGCAGCTGCTGAAATGTTTACAAAAGCACAACTAACCAGGTACAAATCTGAGAAACTCCAAAAACTAAATCTCTTCAAGGAATCTGACCATTCCTTCCATCCAGGGACTAGCAAAACACAATAGGTTTTTCAATTACCTTCTCTCTCTGAGGTCTGTAGTCCATGCAGCGCAGTCCCCTTCACCTCACTGGCATGGGATTTAGCCTTCCCAGCCACCACGGATGTACTTTCTCCCATCCTCCCTCAAAGGATCAGATCCTCAGTGGATGTAAATCAACGTCATACTACTCATGTCTGAGGGACTGTGCCACCTTGCAACAGCTGAAGGTCTGACCCATCTTTCTTCCTGAAAATCAGCTGCTTCTGAAATAAAATTTCAAACTTTGGTGTGATTACGTTTTCAACAACTGTGTTAACTATTATTAACAGAAGCTTTTTGCAAACCTAAGCACATTCACGTGGCAGCTGGACCACAAAGGTTAGGTGTTTCTTGAGGCAGAGTACATTCCTCAAGGAAACTTCACCAGTATGTTAAATAGCTAATCTCAACCTGTTCAACAGAGCCATCCAAAATTAGACATCTTTGGTCAGTCTTAGCTACTGATACATAGGGTGAATCAAGAGAGATGTTCAAAGACCTTCTTCCTCATTTTCCTTCCACACATGGGGGGCGTGGGGAGGTGTAGAAAGGGAAGAAGATAGCTAGCTACAGATCACTATTCCAGATCAGCAACCTATCTACCAGATTTACAGATAGGAAATGTGCAGGAAAAGAATAAAATTAAAGTAGTTACTTTATAAAAGACACCCATACTTAGCAGCCTATGGTGAAAATGGTAGTCAAGAACATTAATTATCTCAGTCACATTTCCACATTCTCTACTGCACTTCTTTTTACTGTGTGGCACGAGCAAGAAAGGTGAAACATAATCACAGTGTTTTTCCTAATATGTCCAGAATGATCCCATTACATTGAATTTCTTCACTTCTGTGATGTCCATAATAGGACATTTCTACTTGAAATGCCACTTGCATTACTGCTGCATAACTTCAAGAGAAAGAAGCATGAGTAAGTAGGAATATTTTAGACACTAAGGAATAAGTAGTTTAAGACAGCCTCTCTACTGCTTTAACTCCTTTAGTTTATGCTTAGCAGATAATTTGGCTGCTTCTTTTACAAATAACAATGAGTTCTGGAATGAGGAATTTCTGCCATCAAGAATTATTTATACTGATGAGCACTAAGTCTCTATCAGTTGACTTTTCCCTCATAATAATTAGTGAGAAAATATCTTAAACCAAGTACAGATCCTGCCTTCCCTGATTATTGCAAACTTTCTGGGATACATTTAAGCACTTAACAGAGACATTTAAGTTAAGAGTGTGGTTGCCCTTGGCTCACACTTTGGTAGTCAACAACCAATGAATAGAAACTGTCAATTCCAGCTCTTAGCAGACTTGCAGTTTTAAATTCCACCTATAACAGGTGTGGGGTTTTTTTTTAAATAATGGTTAAGCGGCACTGTAAATAATTACATATATAACAAGTAAAACCAGACTGAACATCAGAGACAGACTTAAGCCTATGTTTTTACCTAGTGTTTTTCACAAAATTTAGCTTTAGAATGTTATAGCACATTCCACACCAAAACCTAGCAGTTATACACTAACAAAAGGCAAAGAAATCTGTTGGAAGGTTACATTACTTCCTGGGAAAAAACACAGGTGTCTGAAGGCACTGTGCTATACAGTCACAAAATTGTATGGGACCATCAACCTTCAAATAAACAAGCAAAGGCCCCATTAGGCAGAGAGAAGAATGTCTCATTAATAAAACCAAAATGGACTAAATGCTATTTTTCAGAATGAAAATTAAAGACAGATGTGAGGTGCCAGTGAGAAGGGTTGAAAATCATCTACTGATTTGAACAAGTTTGGCTGCAGTGAAAAATGGACTTTGTAAGACACAAAGTAGTTTCAGAGATGTTCAATACTACAAATGCTGAATAATCGGTGAGATTTTTTTAACAGTTCAGCTATTTCACATATCTCCAAGATGAACACTTCCGTCTTCTGGGAAGATATGGCAGATGACTTAAGAAGCCTACAGACTGTTAGGGAATATTGCAGGGAAATCACTGGGGGGTTAGATACACTACAGTTCCAGCCAGTCTTTAAATAAGGCATTACATAAACTTATTTATATAAGGCAATTGAATCTTGATTAAAATTGAATAGGTCAAAATTCCAGGCTCAGGAGTAGAAATCTCTCCCAGTGTTCCCTACTTCCATAAAAGCTTCAGAGTCCCTCTTCAGAGCGGGAAGGCCAGTACTGCTTGAGCAGCAGTTTGCAGGAGGATTCGTGATGCCACAGGACCTGCTGCAGACAAGATACTCACCAGCAGGTTCTGCCATATGTGTTACAGCTCCCTGGGTGATCCAAGTCCAACCCAGACACACTCCTTCTGGGTTTTCTATGAAGTAGACTAACAGGAGAAATACAATCACCCTATGCAGGCCTCTGAAATGAGAGAAGGCAGAATTTTGATTTAGTTTGTTGCACTTTGCATGAATAGGACCAAACGGTTTCCGAATGTTCATAATGAGTAGATTAAAAGTTCTCAAAAACAGTTTTGAGCAGAACAGATCAGACAATGCATTTCTTCTTTCCCTGTCAAAAATGTTAAATTTCGCATAAAGAATTTAAAGCGGAAATATTACAAATCTGATATTCTATAGAGATCTGCAACAGCTGCAGTACCTTACAGGAGGTTAGTGCAGACTCTGTGCTTGCCCTGTCCCCTTCCCACTCACTTTAGGCTTATCGATTAATGAAAACTTCCATTATATAGATATACACACACATATGTTGTAGCTTCTCTTTCTAGTAAGAAGAAGTTTTCCACTGGGAAAGAAAGTCTGCACAAGGAACCTGACTCATAAGGGAGAAAAAGATCAGAGGCAGCAAAAGTACTCATATTTTACAATTTTCAGAAACAAAATAGCTGGCATTTCAGATATTCATATTTGTAATTTAAAAAATCGTAATTGAAAATCTAATTTTTCATCCAAAAGTATTTTTCACAGAAATTTTTGGATGGCTATTTTTAACTGCTAAGCACTATCTTAGACAATAATTTAAATGTTTCGGTTTCTATACTTCTGGAATAAATACCTCAGTCAGTAACATATCTACTACTGACACAGAAAACTAGGGAAAAGTTTTGCTCCTCACAAGAAATTGCAACCCATCCCACACCTCCTCCACTCTCCTTTTTTCCATAATTTTTTAAAAGAGAGATTCTTCAGGGTACAACTAAAATTAGGGCTTTTCTTATGATTAAAAGACATGTTAGCATAGCTTTTAATTTTATGTTCTTCAGCAATTATTTCTTACCATTTAGAGACCTTTTTCTCCAGTACATTCATGGCAAACAGTTCTATCACAAAACCATGCACACAGGTATTACTTGCGTGTTTTTCTAAATACACACATCAAGAGCAATCTGATTAATTTACAAGCTTAAATTAATCAGAAGAAATAAGTCAGGGATAAGAAAAGTACAGTGGGATAAGCTACGTAATTACTATAGTATTAATCACCATGTGTTTTACCTGCTGCATGTTTTTTACCTTGATAAAATAGGCATTGACAATATGCCAATTAATAGTACTTATAGCATACCAACATTATAAATGTAAAATACACAACAAGCAAAAGTAGGTCAAATCTGAGAGAACTGTAAAAAAAATCCCCAATCCTGAATCCAAAGTTTAACTTGTTACAATCACTATATTTCAAGACAAAACAAACCCCAGTGTCTATTATCAGGGGCTTGATTCTGTGAATTGCCAGTTGCTTCCTGGAAGATGCTAAACACCGGGAGAATCCATAAGCTGCAAAATCCAACAATAAACTGAAGCTCACAATTTTAAGGAATTTGAGATGGGTACAATGAATTTCCTCAGAATTTGCCCAGTGTACTTAAGATATCCCATTTCTTAACCACTGTTTAGTGTCAGAGTATGCTGTGTGAACAATGCTTGCAGACATTACAGGATTTAGTACACAGGACACTTTTGAAGCTAGTTAGCTTAGGTAAACCTCCCCCCAGCCCAACACCAAGACAGCTGAACATTTACTTACTATATGTTCTGGTTTCAGCTGGGATAGAGTTAATTTTCTTCCTAGTAGCTGCTATAGTGCTCTGTTTTGGATTTAGTATGAGAATAACATTGATAACACATTGATGTTTTAGTTGTTGCTAAGTAGTGCTCACACTAAGTCAAGGGCTTCTCAGCTTCCTGTGCTCTACTGACTGAGAAGGCTGGAGGTGCACAAGAAGCTGGGAGGGGGCACAGCCAGGACAGCTGACCCAAACTGGCCAAAGGGATATTCCATACCATGTGATGTCATGCTCAGTATATAAACTGGGGAGGAATTAGCCAGGGGGCAGTGACCGCTGCTTGGGAACTGGCTGGGCATTGGTTGGTGGGTGGTGAGCAATTGCATTGTGCATCACATATTTTGTATATTCTTTTACCATTATTATTTTTTTTCCCCTTCCTTTGCTGTCCTATTAAACTGTCTTTATCTCAACCCACGGGTTTTACTTTTTTTTTTCCCCCCAATTCTCTCCCCTGTCCCATTGAGGGGGGAATGAGTGAACAGTTGTGTGGTGTTTAGCTGCCTGACGGGTTAAACCACAACACTATATGAAGGGCATCACTTTGATCAAATTAAGACATCAGAAGCAGATTAGCCTTTATAAATGAAAAGATAATAAGCAAAACCTGTCATTACTGTCATTAAAACTTTTAAAAGAATAGAGATGTCAGAGAAATCTAATTAAGACCACAAGTAGAAATAAATCTTGTCTCTGAAACCATGACAATTAACTGTGGAAAGAATTGATATGGTAAATACTGACATTATAAATTATGACAGAGTACATTCTCTGACAGACATTTTAGCTTTCAGAAATCAGATAGAAGTAGGAGAGATGAGGTGCTAAAGAAAAGGAGATACCAGAATATGAAAGTGAAGGAAATCTGTTATTTTTTCACAAAGACTTTTTTTTTCTTCCTATTAGCTATGCTGCTACTGCACACAGTGCAAAAAAAAAAAAAGGAAATCTGCTAAAGAAACTCTCAGAGTTCCTCCCAGGGTAAGGACAGTTCATCAGAAACCAAACCCATCCATGGGTGTAAGTCAACTGAACTGCAATGAATGCAATAGAGAAGCACCAAATTACACCACCAGAGTGTATCCAAATTACACCAGAGTGTATTATCTCCTGTTTTTTATAACAGATGGTATAAATTTTTCAGTTTCAAACAGTTCCTCTGCTGGCTTGGTCTTGCTAGCATAAATCAGTTATTATATCAGAAAATTAGTTTTCTCCTGGGTTCTGACAGCTACTTCCTTCCATTGTCTAAGAAAAGATTTACTGAATTCAAAAATTCAGTGACACTGTCAAAGTCCAGTCCCTACAAACCTTCCATGAAAGGATTCTTGTCATTTTTGTATAATACATGTAACAACTACCAGCAGCAGGAAGATGAAATTCACCCCCTCATTCTAACTCACTGCATGACAGAGTTCTCTGATTTAATTTAACAATGAGAAAATTGTGAATAATTATCCCCACCATTTCGCTGACAGGATTGCTATAGTATAGCACAAACCAAGTACATGAAACTTTCCAGATATACAGAAGCTACAGGTTTTTTTGGCAGGGGGGTGGTGGTGGATCTCAAAGTATGGACCTGTTGGCATAAAGCTGGAGAAGGACACCAGCAGAACACAATTCTTTCCACATCTATGAGATTTTCTCCTTTGGCATTATAGCAACAATCCTCCTATACCTTAGTAAATGAAATAAAACTCTTTCCAATATTTTCTTACTCTTGTGAAATCTCATTACAAAAGTGACATCATCATCTGGTAATATTCCTTCAGACAAGTCTGAATGTGTGGTTTACACTTCAAAAATGAGGGAAATTATGTCAAAGATGATGTTGAACTTCCATGCTGAAGTATTTTGGGACCTTATCTGGCAAAACATTCAGCCTGGCAATAAATTCATCCTTAACTTGAAGTGTTCCTTAACTCTCATGAAAATCAGTGGACTTCCTAAGCATATGCTTGAACTGGGCTAGAAAACAGAATGTGTTGAAGTCCTTTGAAAAAGCAACACCCTACAGATCCAAATCACCCACTTATATATTGCACAGGTGTTTTGAGTTTGAGTACATAGCAAATCCACAGGGAGGGATTACCTCTCTCTACTTCAAGCCTACAGTGGTGGTGATCAGACAGAGCACCCTGTCTGGGTGTGATGAGATTTCCATGCCACCAGTGCAAAGTAGCCAAATAGAAGCTCATTTGTCAACTAGTCTAGTTGTGAGAAAGTGGTTTTGCATAAAAGAAAATTCCAAATGAATAGGGTCTCTGCAGCCTCCTCTTTCCTCTCTGCAAATACATTCATCCCCTGCAACTCACAGGCTATCGCAGAATGAAGGAAATAAGTTTTTGTGGTCATCTCTTATTAAAATATCGGCAACTTTAGCAACATATACCATACTTGAGGCAGTTAATCACTCATTCCCCCTCTAAGGGGCCTATCTTATATCTGCCTTCACTATCTTCTGCACTGTTGTAGTATTTAAGGGCCCATCTGATGCAAACTGTAATTTATCTCATGGAAACTTATAGATTATCACCCATTGAGACTTTAGCCTTAAAAAGTCAGATCGTGAACTTGCAAACAAGGGGAAATGTTCAAAGACTCGGAAAGGAAGCTCACTCACAGAAACTGTCCTGAAGGCACTCTGATATGATACCCATACAGTAAGTTCAAAAGCCCTTGCCTATCTCCCAGAGACAGAGAGACTATTAGGCAGACGGGAAAGGGTCACTGTAATGGTTCTTGTTCTCTAAGAATCCAAAAACAATACAGACATTGCCTTTAACAGCATCAGTTACAGATGCGGGACACTTTGCTTTCCTATCCTCTGTCTGACTCGAGCACCGAAGCTCTAGCCAAATTTTTGGCCAATGCTACCACCCCTGTGTGGAGGACTGGAGATCAGATGCCTCCATTACATGAAGCAGGCCAAAAAGATACAATTCTGAGAATTATTTCTGGAAAGACTTGGAGTCAGCATGGCTCCATGGTGGAGATTTAATGAATCATAACGGTCTTCCTTATCTCTACTTCTTTAAAGGTAAACATTTGAACTTCCCAAATATGGGTTGCCTCTCAAAAATGAAGCATCTTCAGACTAGAATGAAGCAAAGAACTTGTCACGTGCTCCATGTCTCCTAATACTACATTACTGAATGCATCCCTCCTGTCCAAAATACCCTCTTGAATCTCTAACTCCATCAATCTGAACGATCTCTGGGGAGACAAGCTTTGCAGGGATCAGTACCACCTCCTGAAAAACGAGCACTTCACCAATTCCCAGCCCCTGAATTTCACCAATTTCCAAAGCCCTGCCTCAGAGCAGTGGAAAATCCTTTGGTAACCATGAATCTGCTTGATTGTGTTCGGCACACTGGCCTGGGCCCAAGGCAGGTGCTCTGAGACTTTTTTGTCTATGAAAACTGCTGTGAGGATTAATTTTGCTCTAGAGGAACTAAGTGCCCTCCATTCTGTTAATATTTGGTCTTGTGCTGAAGCCATACAGGCTCACAGACACCACAAGTCAAATAGCTACCATTGGCAGGGTAGAAGCCAAGCCAAATCAAAACAAAACCCCATGCCAATGGCATGTCAATGCTTGTGTCTTCATCAGAAATGCCAGGGCCTTCTGGAAATTCAAACATCAGGACTGGAATTTGGGATTTATTTTCAGCTTCCAAAAGAAATATCACAAATGAGGTCTATGAAGATGGTTTCCGTGCCACCGGGCAGACCACCTCCCTGATCTGAATTACTGAAAACTTCACAGAGCCATATCTTTCAGCTGGCATAAACTGGCATAACTACTGATTTCAAATGAACTAAGCTGATTTATGCCAGCTGAGAGCTGGCCACTATAAATTAACAGATATTTATGAGCTGCTTAGAAGTCTAAGACCTGTGTACAAATTATTCCATACTATTTCACAAAATTAGAGATAATTTCTTGAGTTGCCAGTTTGCTTCTATGTTCTTTGAGGAGTGATAAATTCACCAAAGTGAAAGTGGTAAGTAAAATTTTTCTAGTAATTACTAACATTGCCAGTTATTTTGAGTGAAACAAAGGCTAAAGTTGTTCCCAGTTTTTGCTGCAAATTATACAAGTGCCAGCACATGACTGGACATCACTTAAAATGCTTTAAGGTCTGAGTATGATTTAACTTTTGCTTGTATAACATAAGACAATTTTTTCCTGTCTGTTTTCATTTTTGGAAAAGACTCCTGGCATTTGACTGCTTACATTTAGTAACCTGCGGTTTCCATTGCTGGAGGTCTATCTGATTCTCAAGTAGCAGAATAAATTACTTGGAGCTCCAGCTTGGCATCTTCCATAGTTGTATGACATGACAGTAAATCATAAAAGCTCATAGAATACAGTCTTTAAATCTGTTAAGTGTAAGAAAAAACAACTAATTAGACAATTACTTGGTACAAAAAGTGGAGAAGTCCAACATTCCTTTAGTGAACTGCAATAAATTGTGCTTCAGATTGTCATCAATAGTACATCACAAAGTGAGAGATAGTTTAGTTATTAATTAACTATGAGTTGAACACGTGTCCTCCCACCTAAGGAAAGGAGAGCCAAACATGGCACCAGCCCACACACATTCACATGGGTTGTTTCCCTGATTATTCACTGAGACATGCACATGAATAAAGATGTCCCTGAGTAAATACCTGTGAAGTGAAGGCTAGAATTGGGATTTAGGCCTCTATCAGAGAAGCCAAACGCACCGGAAATCCTTCATGCATTTATTCGCCACATATTGCACCCAGCTGTACAGTACAAAGATTCTTGTTTTACAGATGAAGCACTGAAGCACAGAGAGGCTTAAGTCCAGATCCTGTAAGGTATTTAGCCACCTAATCTCAGTTGAGTTCAGCACCTCTCAGGGTCTGTGCCTAAATGATTTGACCCAGGCCATTCATGATGCTTACCCTAGAAACAGTATTTCTTCCATAGATTACAAAGTTTAAACAATTCCAGTCTTACATTTAGTCATTGACAACCTGCCCATTGAGAAATGTCATTTATGAAAGACTATAAAAAAATTGCACCCTCTCACAAGTGTTAAGTGAGGTCCACTGCTTGTTCCTAGCTTTGTTTTTCTTAGAAGAGAGCAGTAATATATTTTCCACAGCTCTTTAGCACCCTCTATTGTTTTCTTTTTCTAATCGAAATTTCACTCTGAATTGCTGTGGCATTAAGAAGAAAAGAATATATGCAAAGTCCTTTTTCTAAAGCAGCATAAAAATAAGGATCAGCAATATAGTAGTGTGTAACCAAAAAGCACAGAAAACAAGAGATGGTTATAGGTAAGTTTCTATACCAATTCACTGATTCACACAAAAATGCTTTCTTGAAGGCAGAGACATTTTTGCTACCCACTTCAGCAAAGAGTTGAGCCTATGACTGCAGTTGTTTTGTCTAATAAGACCTGAGTAGTGGCTGCAGAATTTAACTTTGTAAATGTAAACTGGAAACCAAAGTACATAACATTATACTAGGACAACTATAAACAATGTGAAATAGGTCTAAAGATTTGTTAAGTGTTCTGAAATGTCGAACTTGTAAGACATAAGTCTGTTTTGGATAGTTACAAAAAGTGCCAAATGGATTCAGTTTGTCACTGCATGGCCACACATTATTATTACTTGCTACAAACTTCAAGGCGGGGGGGGACCAAAAAGCCCAACACACAAACTACACACTCAGAGCAAGATTTAACTTTGAATTGGACAGTCTGTTTGCATGTAAAGAAATACAACTGATCCAAGGATATTCTAGAAATTCCTTAAATCTCTGAAGCTGCTCAAGAACAATTTTCATGGCTGCCACTTAAAATGCTTGTTTCAATCAAACTCACAAACTTGCCATCATTCTCTGAATTAACTCTTATTACCTTCTAACAGAGGAATATAACCAAATATTAAAGTGGTACATGTAAATTTGGATAGATCAAAATGTAGAGCTTGATAAAGTTTCATGGAGGATATACAGAGTCAAAAATCGAATCCAAGAGTCATGAAGGGCCCGTGCTCTTTAACAACTATTGTGACTCAGTGCAAAGATAGAAAAATTGTTTGGGGCCAGATAGAGTTCAATGTGGAGGTGAATTTAAAAGCAAGTACATCTGAAAAATCAGGAGCAAGTCAAACCCAATGTAACATATATCTAACTTCCTCCTGGGCTTTCTCAACAGGGCAGAAGCCTTGCCAGGGACTTGCTTGTGTCAGGCTGCCCCAAGGAATTGGCTCATGCCAGAACAAGACAGGTAGGATTGGATGTGAGAGATGGAGAGCAACTTCTGGTCCCTGGGACAGATGGTGGGACAAGGCCAGCTTCTTGTCTAAAACCCCTGTCTTATATTTAGAATTTACCCTTTGACATTTCAAGTTTGTCTTCTCTTGTTACCTAACCCTGACAGAATCTTGGGTGTTCCAAATCAGAGGAAATTTGATTAAATGGAAGTACTGCTAAATGTCAGACCAGAGAAGCGTCTGAACTTAAACTCTATTTAGCCAGGAGCGAGATAGCATGTGAAACGGCAGAGCAAATAATTTTCTGTGTTAACCTTGCAGTGCCCGAATGAAGTAACTGGTAAAGAAAGTTATTATTTTTCATTACTATCTTAGCAGCTGGTGGTTGGTTCAGAGTGTTCTGTGCTCTCATCCTCTTCAATGCTCCTCTATGACATACTTTGAAAAAAGGGATGAAAAGGATATAAGATAGCAGAGGTTGGTATTGTATCAAAATGGACAGTTAACATTTACATATAAAGACTTCTTGAAAACCAAAGCCCTGCAACAGGAAATTAATACAGTGTCTGATACAAAATGGGTGGGGATATCTTAGGCAATATCTAATGGCAATAGTGAGGGATTTCCACTAGTTTTCAAAAGATCGAAAGACAGATCAATATTACAAGCTTCTGTAAAAACCTGTTTCTGTGCTCCATAAATAACTTCCAACTTGCACTGCACCCAGAACAACTGTTTTGATTAATGTTTCTGGACAATACTGTGATTTAAATATAGATCAATGGCAATCACACTGCTCTGAAATGAATCCAAAGACTTACAGTCAACTCAGCCAGTCTACTGCAAAAAAGAAGCAAAACTAGCACTTCATCAATACAAGCTGAATATAACTTCAGCATTTCTCCTGTTTGCCTCCTCTGTTTTGAATGTTAACTACATCTGCGCTAGGTTTTCAAGCTCTTTGACTGCAATAAATGAGTAGAGACTCTTTAGAAGAAAAAAAAAATCATTAATACCTAACAATATTTTGTTGTGCTGGGATGGATCCTCCACTATCTTGTAACTTTCATTTTGTGAGAAGCACAGCTGCCATGACACACATTTCATCCAAATAAAACGGAATGGGGAAAGAAGTAGTAGCTCTTTTTAATTCATCCCTTGAAAACAAATGTTGTGTAACCGGGGGAGAACCTCACCAGAAAACACAAGACTCTTCCTTCCATTGGGTGGGAAGCAGGTATGATGGAGGATGAGGTGCCCTGCCAAGGCTGGGCAGCCTGCCTGCCTGCCCGCCCGCCTTCAGTTTGCAGCAAGATATACCTACCACCACATTATGCACTGCCCTCCCAGTTTGGGGGCTAAGGTATGCCCTGTCTTCCCTTCTCTGTGCCAGAAGACACGGTCCCTTCTGCAGGCCAGGGCATGGAAGTGTGGCTATCAACTCTCCCTTGCACCCAAGCACTCTTCCAACACATTTTCCTCATGCCAGGTCTAGCACATCCCAAGATTCATGGGCCAAGGTCTAACATGTCCCACTCCTCACGCGCACAGAGGCATGAGTCCCACACTGAAAGTAGGCAAAAATATTACAGCGTAGTAAGAATCCCAAAATGGGATGATCCTTCAATAGATGGGATCTGCACAGCATGCTGTGCAGAAGCTATAAAAGAAGAACTGAGTGATCAGAAGGACTAGAATTACATACATAGATGAAATTTGAACAGAACAACAGCAAAATGCAGCACCGATCCCTTAGGAAGCAGAATCAAAATATACCAATGCAATGTAGGAACTTGCCAGTTTAAAATTACATAAAAAGCAAAAGCTCTGACTCAGCTGCAGAGGTGTTAATGTAACAGGTGTTGGATTAAAATTAAGGCACAAAGTTCCAGTAAACATACAAAAAGTATACACATAACCTTCTATACTACATACTCATGTTCAGAAGCAACTACTCCAAGTATGTACCAGCACAGAAAGAGGTCAACAACATCACCTTCAGCAACAGAGTAAAAAAAATCTTCTATCATATCCTGCTTAGCAAAATTAAGGTAGCACAGGCATACACATGGCTTCAATAAACATCTTGTGGTATAGAGGAGGGCTTTTCTCACTAAGAAGAGGGAAAAAATAAAACCTATCTCAGTGAAAGAGAAATTGTCAGCAGAAGAACATACACATATAAAGCCTTGGTACACACATTTAAGCCACAAATTAGAGGACAGCCCTAAGAAGAGGGTGGAAAAGCCCCCCAGAGGTGAACAAAGTTCAGAGGGAATCCGAGGAGCTTGTGATGCAGCTTTTCAGAGTAACAGAATTTAGCACAGAGGTACAGCAGCTTCCATTTTAGCCCTCGGTGCCTGTCTCCATCCTCTTACCATGGCGTTAACTAAGAATGCATGGACCTGGCTCCTCAGTAGGAATTAAGGAATCTGCTAGGTTTTACAAGGCAGGGACAGGAACACCCAGAATCAGTTCTCCAGCTCCAAAGAAAGAAAAGTTCATCAGCATGCAAACTCAGGGGAGGAACTGGGAAAGCAGAAAGCAGCAGGTGTTGGTCAGGGGTGGGTGCGCAGCCTTTTCAAGCCAACTTCTCAGAATGCAAATCCCTTGTACTATTTGACAAACTATTCCAGTTGCACAGCTCTCCTAAACTAGAGACCTAAACTCAGTGATTTAGACCAGCAGATGTTAATCCTTTTTCTCCACATTCTTATCTTAAACCTTGGGTCTTTTTGCAGATAATAAAACAATACACAGGAATATCATGCCTGTTCTTCAGAGTTTTCTAGTACACAACAACAAAACAACGTTTTGAAGCCACTTCTCTTGGCAAGACTGCTCCTAAACTTCTCTTTACGGCTACATGGCAAATTGGTATTATTTCCCCCCTCTCCAAGAACAATTCCACATTAGGATCCCAAATCCCTCACCAGTCCAAAAAGCTTCCATCTGCTAAATGCCTGCCTTCTACTGCACTACTAATATTTTAACTGAAATACAAGGTCAGGAAGCTAGAAATCTCTCCAGAAGCATAACTCAGCAATAGCTCATCTCAAATACAAATATCAGGATAACTAGAAAATTTACATCAAGTTTTCTACTTTCAAGATTTTCTGCCGTTGGAGGCAGAAATCTTGTCCAATTGCTTCCTGAGAACGTAATACTGAGGCCTCCAAGCCCATGGCTTAAGTGTTGTCTGATGCTCTGTGCTGCATGACCTCAAGTCAATACAAGCAGCAAATGCCTTCCTAACTGTAACACATGGTCATGTCACACCTCAACTCATTTTCTTTTCTGACACAGCAAAAACACTCAACCTGAAAACCCAGAGGTTGAACATCCCACACATTCAAATAAATATTCCTATCAAGGAAGAAAAGAAAAACCCCTCTTGCCCTTTCTGGAGGCAGAGTTATATACAAGCAGCACCATTAAGGAGACGAACACTTACACCTTAAATTTCTGCAGATCTAGTGATTCAACAGCCCAACTGTCAATTGGTTCAAAACAACAGTGTAAGGCATGCATTTGCCTGAATTGATTATATCTTAAAATTTATGAAATTAAGAACAGTGATCCTTTTCCCCCACCCCATCTTACAGAGGGGTACAGTAAGATTTACAGAGCCAAGTAGTCTATAATTAAAAAATCAGAAATTTATATATAAACCAAACAAGTAACACCTGCCAAATTTTCTATCCCCCCCTCCCAATACTGTTGATGTCTCAATCACATAAAATTAAATTATTTCTCACCTTTGCCTATAAGTTATGGAATGTCAGAGGACATGCAGCTCACTTGTTTGAAAGAATGGTGTTAGACACAGATGTTAATATCAAGAGAGAATTTGAGGTTGTTATTTGCCTGATACATTTAGGTGTGATGCTCAGTCCCTGTGCTTGGCCCTCCAACCCAGACAGCAATGTCCTTCCGCATATTCCATGAGTAAGTCTAGAGCATACTTCTCTGCTAAACATCATTATCTCACTTCCATTCTGGCAATATCTGTTTATACATTAAAGTAAACCAATGTGGCTCAGAAACCCAAATAAAATCTCTTTTTTTTGTTCTCATTTAATAATCAGGCAGAAATGGGACTACTGCTTGAAAAGTATATGGCCCACATCAGTGTAAATGTATTTGCACTGAACTGTTTATACTGCCTGCCAACAGCAAGTTGTCAAATTTTCAATCTATAATACAGACGCTGAATTTGTAGAGACATGTTTCCAAGAAACATTCTCCAAAATTAACGGATATTTTGACGAAGGCACCAAGTAATCAACTGGGATCACTCATATGAAGTATAGAATTGCTTGGGACACATAGTAACAGGTATACTTAGATGCAACAAATGTGATCCTGAAATGAAATTCAACAATACCTACCACTCCCCACACTCACTATCCATTACCACAGTGGATGTGCAGCAAAGTCTTGCACAACAGAAGGAGGTCCCTTAAAAATGGAGGGGAAAAATCCCCTCTTCTCCCTGGTTTTGATTTTCGGGTCTAGCAAGTAACCAGAGGAAGTCAGTGACTTCATATACTCTTCAGTAGCCTTTAGTAGGGGTTTGAATATGTATGTTATTTATGTAGAATAATGTGTTCACAAAATAACACTTACCTAAAACGTAGATCTGTGCCTGCACAGTTTTGGGAGCCGGTATCCCATTGACTCATCAAGGGGGAAGTTGATTGCTCTGGACAAAATCTTAAGTAGAATCAGGCCAAACACATTACAGAATATAGTCTTATCCCCTTGTTTAACCATGTGTCCTTCATCCAGTGTACTCTGTAGACAGTAGATGATAATTAAGCACAAATTATCTACTGTTGAAGTGAAATACAGTAAGTTTATTGAGGAGCATGTATACACCTGTGTGCATACAGCAGGAGTAAACACGATGAAACAGGAGAACGGCACCAGAGAGCTCACTGAAGGAAGAGACAGAACTAGCCAGCTGCTCCCACTTACCTGTAGCTTCAAAGAACCTTCACAGGAAGTTTCACAGACAGCTAAAAGAAAGCAATTGTATACAGTCACTTGCAAGCATTAATACCCACTTTCAGAATACCACAATTAAAAATTAGAATCATTTAAGTGTATATGGTATGATGAACCATCACCAAATTCTGTTTCGATAAAATCATTTGCTAGTCTTCAGAATAAGAAGGATGAAAGTATTGAAAACTGCAAGCGTATATGGAAGAAGAGTGTCTGCTCCTTTAAGGGTATCTGGTCAAGGACCTTTTCAATGCAAAAAAGGGATAAGAAGAAGAGGAGGAAACCATAAATAAGAACATAAAGGGACACAAAACTGATGGACAAATGATAAGAGAGGCAGAGTGTGTGGGAGTGTGAGAATGTTTATTCCAGCAAGGTTATCTGATTGAGCACATCCTATATTGGGATTATAAGGAAAAGGAAGGAGACAAATACACAGATATAAAACCTGATCAATCAGCATTAACAAAGACAATAACCAGGAAAAAAAAGCCAAAACCCTGGTCATTCACACATATTGTTGGGCTATCAAGAAACTGCAGGCTATATTGCTTTTGGCTGGGATAGAGTTAATTTTCTTCATAGTAGCTCATATGGTGTTATGTTCTGGATTTGTGACCAAAACAGTGTTGATGACACACCCATGTTTTAGTTATTGCTAAGCAGTGCTTACACAGTATCAAGGCCTTCTCTCTCACACTGCCCCACCAGCAAATAGGCTGAGGGTGCACAAGGAGTTGGGATGGGACGCAGCTGGGACAGCTGAGCCCAGCCGACCAAAGGGATATCCCATACCATATGGCATCGTGCTCAGCTGGGGGAAAAGAAGAAGGAAGGGGAGGGCATTTGGAGTTACGGAGTCTGTCTTCCCAAGTAACCGTTACGCATGATGGAGCCCTACTTTCCTGGCGATGGCTGAACACTTGCCTGCCGATGGGAAGCAGTGAATTAATTACTTGTTTTGCTTTGATTGCGCGTACAGCTTTTGCCTTACCTATTAAGCTGTCTTTATCTCAACCCACGAGTTTTCTCACTTTTACCCTTCCAGTTCTCTCCCTCTTTCCACTGGGGGGCACTGAGCGAGTGGCTGCGTGGGCCTGAGCTGCCTACCGGGGTCAATCCGCAACACAAGCAAAATGGGACTTTGCAAGTGATAAAGATGCAAACCTCAGGGACCAGCATGTTGGAGGGGGTGGGTGGAAATATGTCAACTGATGAGGCAATGTGCAGGGCAAGGGGAAGCAGAGAGGAACAAATGGAGAATAGGCAGAAAGGCATGTAAAAGGGGTTGGCCAATACACTCATCACCGCAGTCTGTCCTATCTTCTTCTTAAGTCCTTTCTTCACGCTCTCTGCATAACCTCCCTCTTTATCCTGTGTGTCTATGTGCTGCAAGGACTAGGTGCCAGCTACAGGGGGGAACAGCATGAGTGGGATTGGTGCCAGCTACTGGAGTCAGACTGGGGGTGTAGGTGCTCCAGGGCTGTGGTATCAGCTACTGGAGTGAGGGGGTCCCAGCCACCAGCCACTGGGGTGGGAATGGTGTGTATCCCAAAAATCAGCTGCTGGGGGGGCCTGGCACTAGTGAGGCAGATGTGGGGCTTGGTGCCAGCAGCTGGAGCAGGACCGCGGGTCACAGCCCCTGTACCTGCTGCTGGCTGATGTGGGGGGTGTCTGTGTGTTCATCAAACTGGGTGTGCATGGGGTGTGCGTTTGCTGTCAAACTTGAAGCTGGATGAGCCAGTGAGTCCGAGGGCCTGGGTCAGGGCTGGCGTATTAGGCAGGCCAAGGGTCTGTGCTTATACCCAGAGGGACCCGTGAGTACAGGATGCCTGTGGGACAAGTGTGGGTGCTGCATGTTTGCTAGTGAGCATCAACCTGGACGAGCCAGAGAATAGGGGACCCATGGGGCAGTTAAAAGGGACAGGATCTGGGCAGGTGTACTAGGCAGACAGTGCTAGTACTCGAGGGAACTACAAACGTGTATGTGCTTGTGAACCTAGAGAGCATTGTCTGTGTGCCTGCACTAGCGACCTTCTGTCTCTGCCAGATGAAGAGGAGGAAGGGGATGTGGCTGCCTGTGCTTGCTTTGCATGGGTCCTGTATGTAGATGCAGTTGAAGGCATAGCTTGTCTGTGGTAGTCTGTGACCAGCCACATCAGTGTCTGTGTGTCTCTATGCGTCTCTGGGACATGAGCTCAGCTTCACTGCTGGTTGAACCTGCAAGTGGGAAAGCAGCAGCTACATCCCTCAGCCCAGGGCATACACATCCCTGGTACTCAGATACCCGAGGCTGGGCTCCAGTAGCTGTGCAGGAGAAGTCCTGGGCCAGAGCTGCTGGAGGTAGTGGCCACTCCTAACATCTCATAACAGAAATTTGCATTAGGAGAACAAAGCGTTGGAGAGAAGCTGGATGGTCTTACAGTTATTTTGTAGTCCCACCAGTGGCTCATAACTCTGTTTTGTCTCAGTGGCTTAAGCCAGAACAAAAACTTTCTGGCATAAAACATAAAACTTCATGTGGAACCAGCTAGGGCTGTTGATGAGAAATATTTCTTCTCATTATTGGTGTTAGGGAGCAGCAAGAGCAAGGCTGCTCCAGGAGTGAGGAGGAGCCAGGAGCAGAGGGTGGCCACAACGCAGGCTAGGCCCCGTGCACCTGGGGCACAGGCCCACAGAACCTAAACCAGGCAAGCAGAACCAGGTGGCGAGAGCAACAGCTCTCCAGAGCCAATCCAGGAAGTCCAAACATCGATTCAGGAATAGGGCTGGGCCCAGGCCCACCTACAACATAGTTTAGGGGAGTACAGGATGCCACAGCCCAAGCTGAAATAGGATCTGTGGGCCCATGGACAGGGGGTGGGTAGGGTTCCCTGGTGAGGCTGCTTAGGGCCACTAAGGCCCAATATTGCCCTCAGGGCTCTGACAACTGGATTCACAGATGACAGCAGGTTTAAACCTGAGTAAGTAAGTATTATTTTCCCTCTGATCAGCATGTATGCATCAACTAGATGGCAGGGCTGAGCTGTATCCTTGTGTTGTATTCAGGTGGGAAGGGTAAGAAAGCACTCGGACTGGAGAGACTTCACCTCTATTGGTCCATCTAGCCTCCTCCCCTCCAGAATATGAAACGGACATCTCACTGTATGCTCCTGACCTGTACCAGCATTACTCCCACTTTTATTTAATTTTTATATAAAAAAAAACACAACACGTTTTCTTGCAATTATAACTTCTGATCTCTTTTTAAAAATAGCAATAACAGAGCCGCATAGCTGAGAGGCCATTATTACTAGTTCTTACGCTATACCAGAAAAAGCCATTTCCATCAGGTTGTATAGAATGCATTTTCCAATGAAGAAAATCCAAAGATTTCAGAGCCTACTTTCATAGTACATACTCTTTATCACACTCTGACAGTTTTTCCCCTCTCCTCAGGAGAAAGCCCAGGAATATTTACCACATACCTCTTACCATGCACTTGCTGTAACCTGGTGTACAGCTATTTTCATCTTACACAGATTTTTTGGGTAACTGCAGTTGCCCATGAAAACTAACAGGATTTGGAAGATGCTTTCTGGTTAGTCTGATAGAAACGGTGGAAGAAGGCAAAGAAGCATAACATTCCCAAGCCACTGCCTCTCCTTCAGCCTTCTCTTGACCATTTGTATCTGCAAGAACAGAAAGATTAATTGCTCCCTTAACCTCAATGCCCCTTGAAAAAAAAAACCCAAAACAAAACAACACTTCTGAGCACAAGAGTTACTGTCTAGCAGAAACTCCCAGTCCCATTTGGCAGCAAAGACCCACTCACTATTTCTCAAATAAGAAGTTTCACAAGATATTCAAAGCCCTGTGGAACACCAAAGGCTATACAGAACATGGCTGGATAACAAATACAATCATACATGGAGTAAGGAGGAGAAGACCTCAGAAGATAACCAGGAAGTAGAAGCAGGGGCAGTACTCCTGTCAGTGAGACTTAGTCATGCTCTCGGCTGCTTGGCATCACAGCCTAGATACAATCTCACCATGTCTGACACAATGACGACACAGGTTGTACAATGCTTTCCATCTGGAAAAGAGAAAAAACGTGATCCACAGATAACTTGCCCTTTATTTTACACCAATTGCTGTGTTCACACATGTCCTCATATGATATTCATTTTGTACATAGATACAGACCTTCGCTGCCAACATTAACAAGGTAATTCAGACTGTTTATCTCATGCTCTTAGGCCAAGAGCTAAACACACCAGTTCAAGCACTTAACAGAACCACTAAAGCATGTTGGAGCAAGTCAGATCAAAAGATACAAACAGGTACAAACAGATGCTGCTGAGCTGTCAGTGCTCCTTAGCATGTTACATCCCCTTACATGCTGGCAGCCACAGGAAGCTCCTCTGCCTCAGACACATTTCTGCTGCACAACGTGTGGCAGCATCAAGTCCATATACATCGCTGCTGGAACAGAAGCTAATCCAGTACCACTTCAGGAGGGCTGTGCTTACCTGCCCAGGCAAATACGCATCTGTCAACCCTCCAGAGGGCTCTCCTGCTCCATGGAGGTATGACAGCTTGCTTGGAGATCGCTTAACTTGGAGCTGCATTGTCTAATACTGAATACACCCAGCAGCAGCTCCAGAGGTCAATTCTACCTTTATGTTTGTCGACGAGAAAAAAAAAATATTACGTTGCCTTCCCCACAGCTCAAAGTATCCCAAAAGCACATACAAATTTCAGTTTTGCTCCCCATAACACTCAGATATGCCAGCTCCCCAGCGTTGTGTCTTTCATAGCATGTAACTCTTCACAAAAATGGCCTTCTGGATGAGGAGGTATTTTGAATAATTTCATACATATGGAGATAATGTCCATCTGATGGCTGCATCTAACATTGTATCACATGAAAGTACTCCAGCAACTCATGAAAGTTTTCAGACTTTGTGGAAAAGGCCTCAGGTTGGAAAATGACCAAGATTCCAAAACATTCAGGCAAGTGCCGGAACAAAATACTGAAGCGAAACATCCTCATGGAGCAAGATGAAGTGGACAATTCTTTTACTTACAATATCTGTAAAGAGGAAAAAAACCCACAAAACCAGTTTAAAGCAGGAAAAATACTTTAAAATCACATCTTCTACAGAATGCCACCGTAAGAATACAATGCTTCTACCACTTCTGACAGAAGGACGACCAGACATATAGACGTATCATCCTGTAATATTTAAGTCCTTGAGGGTCTATGAAGCATTACTGAAGAGTCTATCAAAGCTGATACCAAAAAGGAAATATGTAATGTATAGGCCTATAATGCTATATCCATGATTTAAATCTTCCTTGGGAAATTCTTAACATCTGCACTAAACCATAATACACAGATGTTCTCAGGAAAAGCATACAGAGTTATCAAAATAGGATATAAAACCCTGTGTAGGCTTCTGCTAGAAAGAACATCTCGTTTCTATGGCTAGAAACACTAGATGCGTAAAAAGCATTTTGGTGTTAGAATCAATTTGGTGCTGAAAGGACGAAAGCATCTGAGAAAAAAAAAACAAAACAAACACAAAACAAACATGTCAGTAAATCCCAGGTTCTCTGCTAGAAACTAGGGGCTTTAAGACTTTCAAAAAAAATACCTCAAAATAATAATAAATACTAATAACTTCAAAACAAAGACAACAAGAAGACACCCATGATTAGTCAGAGTATTCAACTTGATACTTATAAAAGGGCCTGGCTTAATTTTTTTAATGTTTTTTTTTCTTCCCCAAATGCCTAAGGCCTGAAGCTTACTGCCTAAAAATAGAAATATTAAGAGTCCTCAGGTACAGTAAAAATAGTCAAGTTTTAAACAGACAAAACAGAAGATATGCTGTTCTGCTAAGACTACAAGTATGGCAAACATCCCTCCTTAACCGGAGTTTGCAAGCAGAACCGTTGAACTTACTGCACAGTGCTTTTGTGGGATTGACCTGCTGTCCAGCAAGCAGCTGCTGCAGCTTCTTGATGTCTATGCGTGCCTCAGCCATATTTTCCAGATCTCTGCCTTGAGCAGAACTTTGACATCCGTCCTCTGATGCTAAAAGCATAAGAACATAACACTTAGTCAAAACATCAGGAGTTTCAACACCTATAAGGACACACCTGATAATCACTGAACAGCTGGTACTCAAATGGGTGGTTTTTCAGAAACAGCAGTGCAAGGAAGAGAAAGCCCAGTTTTCCTACAAAGTTGCCAAGGATACTGGAAGAGATTCCCCCCACAAACATGAAACAGCCATTGGCCACTTTTCTTTCATTTGAAGACTTCAAAGTACTTGATGCTAGTTTCTAAGGACTAACAGAAGGTAAGTACTGTTATCAGCATCACATTTAAGTAACGAGATCAGACAGACACAAGAGGCAACAAACAGGGAAACTTACCCCAGGGAGGATTTCCCAAGTCTTTAAAATGTGTTGTTACAGATACTAAGTCAGTTTCTATTTTCAAGTTCATTTCGCCACTCAAGTTTGCTTCAATCACCTACAATACAATCAATCTCAATTTTAGGCAAGCCACTTTTACACTGCAGAATTACAGAATAAAGTGCAGCTTTGTTCAAATACAAGCTTCCAGAAGCACTTCAGCTCCTTCACAGCTCAACTGTATTTTTTGAACATGGTTTGAACATTGGAATGTTCAGCTACAAAATGCATTTCTCATCATTCCTGTGTGAATTGTCCTAGACCAACCTCCCTGAAATTATGAAGAATTTCATAATGAATGAATTTCTTTCAATTGCTCTCCAGTACTTTTAGGACAAGTACTGGCTTTGGGAAGTTCATGTGCTGAGGAAAAAGCTTTAGAAGTAAGAGACTGAAGCTGGAGAAATGCAAGGTTTCCTGCATTTCCATCCAGTTTTTCAACAAACAGAAAGGCACCTACACAGTCCATATGACACACAGAGAATGGGGTGCACCAAGAGCTGACCTGCAGTTGCAGTGTTGCTTTCCCAGACTTAGAAACAGACAACAGCTTCACCAGAGCAGTAACTCCAAGCAGGACTTTGAACTGCTAGAAATCCTGGAAAAGTGCTGAAAGCACGATGTTTTTGTTCTTTAATAACAGGAAAGCATGTAGTCTGCCTCCTCCCTTAGAGCTATCAAGGCTGTTTCACAGAGGTTTATTTATTTTCCTGCTTTAGAGCAGGAGGTAAGGCACTTAGGAAGGTAGGTATGCCCAGTGTTGATATGCTACCTCTTCTGAGTGTTGCTGAACACCAAAGTTCAATCCCATCATACAGCTATCCTGTGTGAGAAGAGATCCTCAGCTCTGGAAACAAAGCAGTAATACGCTGTGCTTAGTTGTGTGTAAGCACTTCTACTGAGGACATGGGGGAAGGAAGGAGAGAGAAGAGAACCCCCAAAAGACTGACAGAGGAGAAAAGTTTGAAGTGCTTACTCTTGTATTTGCAGTATGACTGCCATTTGCAAAATTGCCAGAAACCCAGGGTAATCTCTCAACTCTTCCAAGCCTTGGAAGACTGAGAGTGTCCCAATTTCAGGATTCTCAGTTTACAGAAAATTTCCCATTTATCAAAATTGATATGAACAGCCCCAAAACCAAACTACTCCAAAGCTCTATGCTTACTTACTAAGTTTCATGTCAGTGAATTCTGGTGACTGTGAGCAACAACAACTGAAAAAAAACCAAACCCCTTTTCCGGCCAACTGCAGAGCGCTTCTTTCAATGGAAGGCCCACCAGCACTCCAGAAACCCAGGGTGGACTGGAAACCCACCATGTCAGAGTCTAAAGCGCAGGCTGACATCCAGGAGCTATTAGTAGGATTTCCTTTACATCCTACCTCAGGTTTACCTAAAGTTCATTCACACAGACATCCAACACAAGACTTACTTAATAGGCATTTCTTTAATGAAATCACCTGGAAAGTCTCCTGAAGGACCACAATTTCTTACCAGCTATAGAGTGGCCTGTAGCAACACAATGCCATGTTCTTTCAAGGATTCAGTACAAAGAGCACCACTTTCTGGGAAGCCCAGGACAAGCTCTTCAGTGTAAAATAAATCACATCATTCTCTTCAGCCCTTACACAGCCTTCAGGTGCCTTTAGTTCAGTGTTTGACCCCATCCCAACATCAGATACAATATAAGGGCACCAGTTTGGGCAACGGGGAAACATGCTATGTCCAAGATAAAATAAGGTCTGTAGGACAACACACCTGAAGTGCCTTAACTTACAATGGAATTGCTGAGATTCTTCATTCTCTCCACAACACTCTTCATTGTTTTCAGCACCGGCAGGTAAATACTGACCTAGAAAGACATAAGAACTGCATTTGCACAAATATTTCATGTGTGACTGGGATGTGATGCATTTATTTCTCCCTTCAATTCTATCTTATTTTGGACTCAGTTATCTATTGAGTGCAGGGAGCACAATATTTAACTGAAATCAGCAAATGACTCAGGAACAAAGGAAA
>NW_008825560.1:257513-260699 GCF_000699105.1 Pygoscelis adeliae | reverse complement strand
ATCGCTCTAGCAATTGCTTGAGACATACTATCCCCAGTCTGTGTTCAAAATAGAGACAGGCTTTTGCAGATCAGATTCTCACATGAACGCACATCTGTGTTACTGAGCAGTTAATAGTTACTATAGCCAAAAAGGAAAGAACGTGATTCCCATGGCACTGCAATCATTTCTGGAATTGCATCAGTGTAAACCTGAAATAACAGAACAAAATACATAAAGTTTCTACCGAGTCATATGTCTTCAGAATTTAAATACTCCTAGCTATAGAGGCAACAGACATCCATAACCTCAAATAGGAGCACATTTGCATGAAGACCTTTCCTTGCAACTCTGCTAAGAGTAAAAAAGGATATAGAGAGGATATATAAAAGTCAGGAGGAAACACATACGTATATATAATTCTGCCAGGTAGGCCATGAATTTCAGAAAGAACAGATTATTTGGGCCATTTGGTACATAAACAGCTGAAACAGTCTAAACCTGTGTGGTTTGGAGGTGCTCCTGCCTAAAGCCATGCAAGTCCTTTGCTCCTCCCTTCCTCCACCCTGAATATCACAACAACAACTGGTAACCACCTGCTCTGTTTTCACAGGTTCTGGACTCTCTTGTGAAGACGGAAGCCACGTCCCATCCCTCTCCAAACCTCTAGCCTCCAGCCTTCCCTCTTTCCTTTCACCTCCTCTCCAAAACCCACCAGTAGTATACTCCACAGCAACAGCATTCCACTTGCAACCTCCTCTTTCTGTAAGGAATATAAAAACAGAGGCTTACATCAAAGTCTGGCACACTGGGCTCTCTGAAGTCATTCCATAGTCTTCTGGGAATAACTCCCACAGGAATGTCATGTGTCACAATCCTACTGCTGCTTGATAAGGATGGCTTGAGGGAGAGAGAGGATGCTCTTGCAGTTAAAAACAGGACTTGAATTCTGAATTCAAATTTTTCAGAGCCACTTTGGGAAATACTATAACTGAGTGCCCCAGACATTCAGTTCCAGTTTTCCATAGGTTCCTATTGGTCCGCTATTAAGCAGACTTCCCTTTTGAATAAGGAAGAGGTTGTGAGGTATCAGTCATTAGTATTTATAAGCTATCCTTAGAGCTGAAGAGGTGAATCAGTGAAGAGGTGTTAACAACAAAAAAAATTCGGAAGACAGCAGTTTGAAATGGAATGGCAGGACAATCAAAAGCAAAACAAAGACCCAAATGCTACGCTGAAACCTCCTTCACCTAATGGCTTCAACGAGAAGGCAATAATCCACAGAAGATTTAGAGAATGAAGGAATGGAGAAAAGTAGACATTAGAAAAAGGTGTTTCATAGTTTTCATTCTTTGTCCACCTCTTCCTTGCCTTTTGGAAAATACAAAGCTGGTTCTGTGTGCTACCAACCATGATGGCAGGAAAGGCTAGTGAAATGGAAAATGGCATGATTTTTCTTTCTTTCCTTTTCTAGAATTACACCAAAGACTACCAAAGCTTCTATTTGATCTTAGGAAAAGCACTTAACTTTTAAGAGCTTTTTCTTAATAACGAAGATAAAAGCACGGTTGCACTTACTAGCTCCACAGAAACTCTGAGACAGGGACAGTGTTTGTTAGTCAACTTGATCTTCACTGCCTTAGCGCTCTGGGCAGTTTTTAATGCTCTCGACAGGTTCTCAGGCACCAACTCTAAATAGATTTCATTGTGCTCTGCAGCTACTCCTTCCATCTGAAATTCATCGAAGAAATTCCCCTACAATTTTTGAAAGTTGGGAAATAAAATAAAGCAAATGAAAAAAAAAAAAAAAAAGACAAGAGGGGCAAGGTTTGCCTATCAGACCTTAAGCTTAGAACTGCATGTGTACAATGGGAAGCTTTCCTCTGCCTGGCATCACCTGCAGGAATCAAGACAGGCTGCATAAGCATGAAGGCCCGTTGCTTCAGGCTAAACCTATTAATTTCAGATCCTCCCCTAACACCTATCAGTCCTCAAAACAAGGGGTACGATGGGTGAGTCACGCTTTCCTGTTTCCAGTTTTGGGCAGGCCTTTGTGGGCCAGCACACACTGAAGCTTTACACTGAAGTGACAACCGAGGTAAAGGGGATGTCTAGCCAGAAACACCAGGCCTGTGCAACTAAAAGGCAGTCCTGCAAAATAGAGTGCCTTCAGTGACCAGACAGGCCTTCAGTGACCTGGCACATCTCAGGTGAGGGCTACGTGTACAAGAAACCCGCTGTACGCTAGACCCAACTGCACGCTCCGGTTTTCAACAACATGTGGTTATTGAACTTCCCGGGGCTTACCTGGCACAGCTCACACCACATACTGACGCCTCCATTTGCTACTTTATCGGAGAGAATGAAATACAGCTTGCTGACAGTAAGGCGCAGGGTGCAGGTCTTGGCTAACTTGGCGATTGTGTTAATTACACCTGGTGGAGAGAGGTAACGTTACAGCGGTAACCACTTCACACACCTCGTCCCGGGGGGACGGGGGAGAAACGTTTGTTACCGTAAGTCGGCAGATGAAAAACTCTCTAAGACTCAATTTGGAGTTTTAGAAAGCAGGCATTCTTTATTGCGGCGCCGGACGCACAGGGGATCACTCCACCTAATGTGTGTGCCGAACTGCTTAGCTACAGGAGTTAAGTACAATCAAAATATACATATTCATTAGTTTTCCGAGACATGATTAACATATTAATGTTATTTCATTAACATATATAAAAGTCTTTATGCATGCGCTGTTATGTCCATTGGTGGTCTTTCAGGGTCCTCTGGTGGTCAATAGTCTTCCTCACTGTGACCGCTAGTTGAACTCAGTTCTTGCGCATGCACAGTTTGTTCTTTGGCTCAGTTTGCACACTTTTACCTTCACGAACTAGCTGTCTTCAGCATCACTTCCTTATCTACAAAGTTTCAAGGTCTTCTGGCCTACTGAATGTTTAGCTTACCTATTCAGAGAGTATACCCCTACTGCACAGAGTATACTCCCACTGAATGTTTGGCTTGTCTATTCACAGAGCCTGTCAAGCTTGGCTACATTATGTCCAGTGAAGAGAACCATATGTCTCTTCATCATTCCTTTGTACTCGGTATCACGTTCAGTCTCCAAAAACGCAGCTCGTGCTGCTTGCGGAAACTCCCGAGCACCTCGGGGCGAAGGGAAGCGCCTCACGCTTCCTCCCCCCCGGGAAAGGCCTT
>NW_008825560.1:255763-257138 GCF_000699105.1 Pygoscelis adeliae | reverse complement strand
GGCCCCTGCGCCGGAGGCAGGCCCTGCGACGGAGGCAGGCCCTGCGGCCTCACACCGGCGGGGCCTGGCTGGCTTCCCTCCGCAGCACTGGCGGCCTCCGGAGCCAGGGCCGAAGAGCTCACCTCAGAGCAGAACCGCTCGGCACCCCCAGGACATATGTATAAATCCAAACATCTGCTTGCTGCTCCGCCCCGATGCCTCGAGGAGTTTTCTCTTTCAAATCCAAGGGGCCCCTTGCAGCAGAAACCATCAGCCCCTGGCAGGGGCCAGGCCCAGACTCTGCCCCTAGGCGGGGTGCTGTGCCCAACATGAAGTGATGGCGAGGGAGGAGAGCAACTGTCACGTAAGAAAGTGGAGAGAACAGAGCTCTCTAACGTGCCTTTCCTCTTCCCCATCACTAGCCAGGTCACCCAGAAAGGGCTGGGCAACCGAAAGTGTTTTGACAAAGGATCCCTCTGTCAGACCGGGCACCTCATGCAGATAGGCTCCCTTTGCCCAGGGCTATTTCAGCTTAGCGCGTGGTGTGCAGGGGTTTATGCAGAGACTGGAATAGTTCAAGGAAGTACGAAGTGAGGGAAAACCTTGCTTTACCTGTTCCTGTCTGTGTGCGGCATGCCTGTTTCCTACAGGAGACTTGGTCCTTCACCTCTATGGGGTTCTTAGTTCCTTGCAGTCCTTGAAAACTGCAGCATTTGCAGAGACAGGTTTCTTTCTACTGCTGTCCTCTTAGCTTCTTCAGGGTTTGTCACACTGCAAGTTTCCCAGGTCGGCTAAATTGCCTTTCTTTCATTTGATTTTAAAATACTCTTGGGATGCTGCCCACAGTGCCTTGATGCTGTCTTTTGATACAGTCATTATGAAGAAAATTAACAAAAGAAATAACCTTGGGTCTACATACTGACAGAAAGAGCAATAGTTTCTGTAGAGGTTATTCTCTGTGTTGCTCCCAGGCCCTGTGCACTTTGTAGAAATCAGCTGAAGATTTTCCTAGAGAAACCACTCCAGTTAGCAGAATCAATCCTGATTCAAATCTTCAACCAATAAACTCAGCACTGTGGTTTGATAAACACTGTATTTTCCAGAGTACTATTTCCCTGATAAAAGTCATCCCAACAAGATGATAGTTCACTGTGAAATCTCTTATGCAATGAGGTCTGTGAATATGTTACACCCTCGTCTTTTGTGAGTTCCCATTTCTGTTGGCTGCTGTTGTTGAATTGGTCTGAGAGGTGTCATGGGGCCCATTGCTCCCCAGGACCAGAGAAATGGTTCTTTATCACTCCAGGCTCTACTTTAATGGGTAGACCCCTGGCTGAGGGCATGGCTACACTAGAGAATGGGGGGTACCTGCAAGGTTGCCATGGTTTAACCCCAG
>NW_008825560.1:232204-254490 GCF_000699105.1 Pygoscelis adeliae | reverse complement strand
GAATAACCCCAACTCTCTCAGCCTTCCTTCACAGGAGAGGTGTTCCATCCCCCTGATCATTCTCGTGGCCCTCCTCTGGACCCGCTCCAACAGGTCCATGTCTTTGTTATGCTGAGGGCTCCAGAGCTGGACGCAGTCCTCCAGGTGGGGTCTCACCAGAGCAGAGTAGAGGGGCAGAATCACCTCCCTTGACCCGCTGGCCACGCTTCTTTTGATGCGGCCCAGGATACGATTGGCCTTCTGGGCTGCGAGCGCACATTGTGGCATCCCGTCCCTCAGGCGTGTCAACTGCACCACTCAGCTTGGTGTCATCTTTGTTATGTCAGCTTTTACAAGAGCACACATAACTTTGGGACATAAATAGTTTCCAAGTTCTCTGCAGATACTACTTCCCCCTTTTTTATAAACACTCTACAAAACCTTCTACTTTTTATTTTCAGAACCCAACCATGGCACTCCAGTGCTCAAAGCTGTTGCTTGAGGTCAGGATGACTTCTCAATGGGACACACTGAGATGGAATTAAATGGCCTAGACTTTTCTACACTACTACAAGTACATGTGTTTTTTCCCCACCCTTTTAGATGAATTCATTTTTATCAGAAATGTGTCACAAATACCTGCAAAACAGTCATGGTTTAGGCTTGCCTGCTTGTCAATCCCATCTACCTCCTCTGTGTTCTACCAGATGGATGTCAAGAGAGCACTTCTTTTGGGATGGTGAGCATTTCCTTTCTGGAGTACTTAGGGTGGGAAGAAGATGCAGGCTCTTTGCCTAACTCTACCATCTTAGTTCTTAGTCATCAAGCTTAGAAATATTTTTAAAGCAACCAAGCCTAAAGTACTGATGGCTTCACAAAAAGGAGAATAGAATGAGATGTGTTTCCAACTCTGTTCCCAGTCAGAGGGATAGAAAATAACACTGCAAAACTTTGTTTTAGATTTGCCTGGTTAGTTATGCTGTATGCAGTGGTGCACTTCATGGTATTTGACAATGGAACTTCTTCAGAATTTCTTAGAGCTTCTAAGAAATGAATCTGCTGAATCATATTATCTGTATTTGTCATCCATTTAGAAACAGCTATTTGCTGCTTAAACACTGTGATAGAACATGCATACAATACATACCTAATTAAAAAGGATTAGGTAATCAGGGAAGAGACACAATACAAGAATTTGTATAAACGTACTTTTAAAAATTTACTTGGGCAACGTATTGGAAGCAGGCAAAAGAACATGTATGTTCAGGTAATATCTACACTCTGTTCATGCTTCATATTCCAGTGAGTCATTTATATGCAGACAATTACAAAATAAGAAATAAGTCAAGCTACTCATTATGAACTTGCTATAACATTAAAACCAGATAAGAAAATAAATGGAAAGTACCTCAGTGATGTGGCATTTCTAGTGAATTTTCAAATGTTTCATTTCCATTCTAATATCTAGGTTAGCCCCTCCTCTCAGACCTCTCATTACTGAGAGTTTTATATATTTGCTGTAACTTATATAGCTCCTTTCTAGACTGATATCACAAACTCTGGTCAGTCATTTCTTCTCTGAATTAATCTTTTTCTTTTCTTTTCCCCTGCCCCTCCCCGGGAACAGGGCAATTCCCAGTGAGGCCAAATAACCACAACCTGTGTTTCCGTGTTTCAAAAGCAATGATTTTTGTATGTTTTCCCCTAACCTTAACACTAACCCTAACCCCTATTCCTCAGCCAAACCCTAACCCTTCTAACCCTAACCCCTAACCCTAACCCAAACTCAAACCAAAGAAGAGAATCATAGAATCATAGAATGATTTGGGTTGGAAGGGACCTTTAAAGATCATCTAGTCCACCCCCACCACCATGGGCAGGGACATCTTTCACTAGGTCAGGTTGTTCAAAGCCTCATCCAACCTGATCTTGAAAACTTCCAATGATGGGGCATCCATAACTTCTCTGGGCAACCTGTTCCAGTGTCTTATAAATTCTTATAAAGAATTTCTTCCTTACATCCTATCTAAATTTACCCTCTTTCAGTTTAGAACCGCTGTCCCTTGACCTGTCACTACAGGTTCTAGCAAAAAGTGTCTCTTCGTCTTTCTTGTAAGCCCCCTTTATATAGTGAAAGGCGGCAATAAGGTCTCTCTGGAGCCTTCTCTTCTCCAGGCTGAACAACCCCAACTCTCTCAGCTTTTCTTCATAGGAGAGGTGTTCCAGTCCTCTGATCATTTTCGCGGCCCTCCTCTGGACCCGCTCCAACAGGTCCGTGTCTTTCTTGTGCTGGGGGCCCCAGAGCTGGACGCAGTGCTCCAGGTGGGGTCTCATGAGAGTGGAGTAGAGAGGGAGAATCCTCTCCCTCGACCTGCTGACCACTCTTCTTTTTATGCAGCCCAGGATGTTATTGGCTTTCTGGGCTGCAAGCGCACATTGCCAGCTCATATCCAATTTGTCACCCACCAGTATGCCTGAGTCCTTCTCCACAGGGCCGCTCTCAATCCATTCATCCTCCAGTCTGTATTGATGTTCGGGATTGCCCCAACCCAGGTGCAGGACCTTGCACTTGGCCTTGTTGAACTTCGTAAGGTTCACACAGGCCCACTTCTCGAGCTTGTCCAGGTCCCTCTGGATGGCATCCCTTCCCTCTAACGAATCAATTGCACCACTCAGCTTGGTGTCATCTGCAAACTTGCTGAGGGTGCACTCGGTCCCACTGCCTATGTCATTGCTGAAGATATTAAATGGTATTGGTCCCAATACAGACCTTTGTGGGACACCACTCATTACTGGCTGCCACTCAGACGTTGAGCCTTTGACTATAACTCTTTGGACATGGTCATCCAGCCAGTTCCTTATTCATCTAACAGTCCATCTGTCAAACCCATACCTCTCCAATTTAGCAGCAAGAATGTTGGGGGGAGGGGCGTATCAAAGGCCTTACAGAAATCAGGGTAAATGACATCTGTAGTTCTTCCCTTCTCCACTGATGCACGATTTGCCCTTGGTGAAGCCATGTTGGCTGTCTCTAATCACCTCTCTGTCTTCCATATGTTTCAACATGTCTTCCAGGAGGATCTGCTCCATGATTTTACCAGACACAGAAGTGAGGCTGACTGGTCAGTAGTTCCCAGGGACCTCCTTTTCACCCTTTTTAATAATGGGTGTGATGTTTCCCTGTTCCCAGTCACTGGGGACTTCACCTGGCTGCCATAACTTTTCAAATATGATGGAGACTGGCTTGGCAACTACATCAGCTGATTCCCTCAGGAACATGGGATGTATCTCATCAGCTCCCAAGGACTTATTTATTGAGGTTCCTCAGGTATTTTCGAACCTGATCTCCTATGATGGGAAGGACTTCATTCTCCCCAGTCCCCGCCTTTAAGTTCAGGGGCTTGAAAGATGTAGGAAGAGGGATTACCACTGAAAACTGAGGCAAAAAAATTGTTGAGTACCTCAGCCTTCTCCATGTTGGTTGTCACCAGCTCTCCTGTCTCATTTACCAGGGTGAGCACATTTTCTTTAGTCTTCCTTTTCTGGCCAACATACCTATAAAAGCCCTTCTTATTATTCGCATTCTTTGCCAAGTTCAGCTCCAACTGCCTGAGCTGTCCTGATCCCATTCCTACATATCCAGGCAGCATCCCTGTATTCTCCCCAGGATACATGTCCCTGGTTCCACTGCCTGTGCATTTCCTTCTTACACTTTCGTTTGACCAGGGAGTCCTTACTCAGCCATGCTGGTCTCCTGCCTTCCTTGCCCGATTTCTTACATGTGGGAGTCAAGAGCTCTTGTGTTTTAAGAAAAATGTCTTTAAAGAGCTGCCAGCTCTGTTCTGCTCCTTTATCCCTGAGGGCAGTTTCCCAGGGGGGTCCCATCCACTAATTCCTTAAACAACTGAAAATTTGCTCTCCTAAAATTCAGGGTTGTGACTCTACTCTTCACGTGGCCCATATCCCTCAAGTTTGTGAATTCTACCAGGGCATGATCACTGCAGCCCAGGCTGCCATCAGTTTTGACATCCCTAATTAGTTCTTCTGTTTTGGTGAGCCACAGGTCCAGTAACACTTCTTCTCTGGTCAGGCTGTCTATCACCTGGATTAAGAAATTATCCTCGACACAACTCAATTTAATGCACTACTTTCATTCTTGTCTGGCTCTTGTGCTTAAAAGCTGAGAAAACCCTCGTACATATTTCTAGGCCACCTGAAATGGGCTATATTTGTATGTTTTCTCACCTCAACCTGCTCCCTTCTCATTCATTTCCAGCTAAAGTTTGAAAATTGCAATTTGACCTCCCTCAACCTATTTAACACCAAGGACTGTTTGTTACGCACTGACTATCTAGCTGGGTCAGACTTTTACCATATGGGATATTCCCAGAGCTAAAGCTAAAACAGATGAGACAGTAATCCCTTGACAAATTGACAAGCTAAAACCAGCACAGGCCAGGACAGTCCTGAGACCATGCACTGTCAGGTCTGTACAAAACCTGTGGCCTTCAATTAGTCATGGTAAAAATCGTATTTACTAGGCTACACAGGCTGGGACTACAGTTATCTCTAGTAAACTTACTGTCCCTGAAGAAGAATGAAATAGACCCTTGCACAAAAAGTATCCTACTGCTTTTCTGTGGTATGTGAAAAATAGTTAAAATTGTGGATGCTGACAGGTGGCAGATAATTGGATGTATGTGTGTTTGTGTGTGAATTTCTGAAATTGAACTTCTGAACTGGGCACAAGCCCGCTATTTGCTAGCTACAGCCAGTACAGGCTGGTTGTAAATTTTGATGAGACCTGAACTAAATGAAAGTGGCAAGTTCTGAATCATCTGATTAATAAAGAAACGAGAGGCAGAACCACCTATTAGGAAACTCATCGTGGATTGTGTTTCTGTGCATAGATTTAGATTGGGAAACCAGGGGCTGGGGGCTTGTAAAGAAGAAGGTGAAGATCCTGACTGGAGGAAAGATCCTGGAGGAGAGAGGAAGGTCCTGGAAATGAGGGGGAGTTCCTGGAAATGGGGGAGATTCATGTAGGCAAATGCTGGAGGATGCCCAGGGTCCTTGGCTGGTAATGCCAGGGACTGCAAGCCGTTGCACAGCATGAAACCAACATAGCTTTCTGCCTGACTTTCCCAGACCAGCAGCAGTCTCCCTGCTAGGAAGTGAAGCCAGGACCTAGTGAATATAGCTTGGGGGCAAAGGGGAGAGGGACGTGAGAGGGAGTGTGTGAAGCAATCAAGTAGGGCAAGAGCTCTGATCTTGTCTTTTCTTAAATGAACACCAATGTCCTGATCCACAAGAAGTTGTCATTTAGTCTGTCTCACCTGTAACACCTTTGCACCTAATGGACTACGTTACCTTACTAGCACAATGTAGGCATGCTGCTCCTCTCTTGACTGCCCTGTGCCCTATAGTCTCAGATGGGCAGCCTCTTCTGAGAACTTGGTGTCACAGGATTCTGTCTATGCTGCTGGTGCCCAACAAGAAGCTTACCTTGCTGCTCCTGCTACTCCTACTTTTGCTGGTTTTGATCATGCCCTTTGAAACTACTTAAAGGTGGCTGCTTTCTTCCTAGGGAGCAAGCCTGAAAGCTCCACAGTGAATGGGTCAGGTACCTGATTCAGGACTCAGCAGCACAGGCAGAAAGGAAATTATCATCAAGGCCTGGAGTTCTCCCTCCAGGCTGATGGAAGTAGTTAGGGCTGAGATCTTGGTCCTTGGCCTTCCCACGCCCCTCATCATGGAGAAGATTTGGAAGACCACTTCCTACTGATGGAAAAAAAAAAAGGGGATGATTGGCAGAGGGTGCAGAACTTCTGTCCATAGAAGGCCACCACTAGGGCTCTCTGCAAGGAGCTGTACTGCCAGGATTCCATCTTTTCCGCAAACCTACTCAGATGCCTGATTGCCTCTGAAACTTCATTATCCCAACTCCAAGTGGATGGAGAGCCACTTGCGATGTAGCTGGTTGCTGTGTGCCTGTCCAGGGAGGATAGAGTTCTTCTAAGAGTGGCACCAAGTTCTCTGACTGAGGAAGCCTGATGTGAGGCATCAGGACAGTGCTGGAGGACTGTGCCAAAGGGCCATGTCACAGGAGCACACTCTTCTGCTACAGAGTTCAGAATGACCTAGGAAAAACTTTAGGTCATGAATGTCAGAATATTCTGTTGAATACTAAAATACTTAAAATTTATCTGCAAAATTTATTAAGTGTTTGAAGAGAATTGGTGAATCAGACTTTCTTTCTACATCTAAAGAAAACAGAAACATTTGGTTTTCCTGGGAAGATTTTAAGTTCATCTTAACAAAATACTCTACCAACTCTCTCCATGGGGGTTGGAGAGGTGGTCTTGGGTCCTGATGCATAGTAGTGGAGTTTCTCCATGGATGAGTTTTTCAAGTATACTGCATTACCCGCAATGTGTCCTTAGTCTTAGGACTCAGTAGAGAATGCTTCATTGGTGATTAGTCTGCTCAAATTGTGCTGTTGTTTTCTGTGACTGTTTTTGGCACTCACAGTCTGCTTGTTCCAAACACTTCTGGACATGTTCACACCTCTTGATGACTAACTGGTTGTTTGCATAGTTCAGCTATCTATTTTCTTGAACACATTTCTTGTGGTTTGGGACAAGAGATTGGTTACATTTTACCTACTTCTTCTAAAACAAAAAGTCATTAAAGTTCATAGGCTTATGCTAACAGCTATGCTAACTAGGCTTAACTCATGCTAGCTGCTACGTAATATGATAGAGAAAAAATCCGTCATAAGACCTAAAGAAATTAAACTGTTTACAAATGTTCAAAGATTTTTTTCTTTAAAATCACAAGCTATTTAATTTTTATTACTTTGATTACCCTTCAGGATATAAAAAAATGTAGACATAGATTGCGTGATTTTTGTTAGATGTTCAAATCCTATGTCATCCCAAGATGATATTCATGGCACTTACCTGCCACTCAAGTTATTGAGCCCACCACAGACAAGTCGACAAGTCAATGAAAGAAATGGCCATAAAGGCCAAGGGTAGGTAGGATGAAGATTAGAGGACTTGTCTGGAAAATGTACTGCTATAATATCTATATTATAGATATAATATATAAACTAATATAAATCATACTGTCAGTGTGATTACAAATATTTGATAACACTCTTAGAAATTTACATTTATTCCTGCAGCTCTGGGTGGTACAACTCTGACTTAGGCAGCGATGGCACCTAGTCTGTCAATGCCGTATTTGAATCTATATCACAAAACAGCTTGAGATTTTTTTCAAATATGTTAGATGTGGCAAAAATACTGAGTGTGAATAGAATAAAGCCTGTACGTGTGGTTCTTTGAAAGACAGGCCTCTATTTTTTTCATTAAATACTGCTCCGTTAGCCTTTTTTTTTGTAAAACAAATGTGGCTGCAGAAGATGCAGCCCTGATGGACTGAAATCACACACAGCCAGGTAGATTCATTGCGTCTTTCATGCTTCCATCACACTTTGCAGTTCAACACACTTTCCATCTTTCACATGCATAGTTGCAGACTGCTTTTAGTGAAATGCTTGCTATATGAAAGTTAAGTGGGATTTGTGGAAGAAAGGTTGATCTAATCCCTTTAAAGTGGTGACATCCTGGTACGTGTGGATCGCAAAAGGCTTAACAGATCCACACTGCTTGCCTTTTCTGCCTTTGACTATTTATCATATGGTCTCCTGAGAAAACTGAACACAAATTTGTTTTCTAGCTTGTTTTCTAGACAAGGTCTGTTTGTTAACAATGCTTTACTACCTCTGAAGGTTAAGTCACAATGAGAGGAAAAACTTTATGTATACAGACAATTTCCATCATTTGCCCTAAATAATAAAGAACAGAGAATTAGTAACCAACTTAGGTATCAGAAATAAATTATTATATGCTATATATACACCTAAAAGCCTGCAAAAAATGGCTTTGTATTGCTCTGTGCTCTCATCAGAACTGACTGGCACGTTTTGCAGAACAAACACACGCTCTGCTTCAGGGGTTCAGGCTGGGCAGGAGCAGTTCATTGCTATAGCTGTAGGAGAGAAGGCAGAGTGACAGAGGTTCAGCTCTCCATCCATACTGGCTTAAAACAAAAGTACTAGGGCATATACACATTTACAGCAGATATAAACAGCTTTGTGAAGGAGCCTGATATGGCAGAGCAGCATCTGCGCAGCAGGAAGCTTTGTCACAGCGGATGTACCCCTCTGCTCCTGATAACTCGGAACCTGCAGTGCCACCCGTGCATCTCCTCAGCGTGTCCCCCTCTCGCTTGTGACAATGCTGTGTCCTTGGCCAACTTTTAGGCCTAGTGAGTCCTGCTGCCACACAGTTACTTGTTGCAATCAAAAACAATTTCTCCTGCAGTGTTTGCTTGGTTAATGTATTTTTTCCCCATTTTTTCTATTATTTATTTACATAATAAATGAATTACACATGCATATCAAATAATGAGTTCTATGTTTTTCTACCCATCTAAATAACTTAAAGTATACTCATTCAGGGAAGAAGGCATTCACCCTGCTTAAGTGTGGGACTCTGACTTAGGTTGCTTGATGGAGAGACAAAGAAAATGAAAGAAAAATCTGAGAATGTCAACCCTGAGAATGAGAGGGACACTGGAAGGGGGAGCATAACACCCCAGAAAAGGGATAGATATTTGGAAGGGCTCTTTCTCTGCATAACAATTTTAACTGTACTGTTGAGGTCTTTCCACATTGATTTGAACTACAAGTGGGTATTATTGTAACTGGTCCAATACACTAACTAGACTAAACTAACAGCACATTCTTCATTCCATATACATGCCCATACAGGTAGTTGCATACATATCCCCTTTGTCCCAACAAGAGTTTTAGTGTAACGGAAAGGAGAACAGAGAGCTTTAATTTACCAGGCATTCCCCTCCTGCAGCTCCCATAAACAGGTAATCATTTGGCTAGAAAAGTCTGTGAGATCTGATCTCAGTCTGCTGAAGCTCAGCTCTGAACATGTCTCTATCACTGGACTGAGGAGGTGGTAAGACAGCTTTAAGCTTTTTTTTGCTGTTATGGAAAACTTCAGTATTTTTCACATAAATGAAACTGACCACTGTTTTTATCTAGATGTTAAGGTTAATCAGCATTTCCAAATGAAACACACCTTTCTTTCACACTTTGTTTCAAAGTTATTAGTGAAAACCCCTATGTTAAGTGGTGCTTTGAGCAAGAGATTAGTAAGTGCAACATAAGCCTACACAGGCCACAAACCAATGCTCAGATTCCAAAATGTGTCTTTAACACATTTTTTATGATATGGTTAATGGATCCATTGTGATGCATCAGAAATTTAAAAAATGCATAGTAATTTAAATATGGAAAAACATACAAAGTGAAAAAGAAATGAAGAATAAAACACAACCTGCAGTTTATTATTGATGAAGTAAGAGAACTTCAAGCTTTATTTTCTATCATGTTCTACACAAAACTGAAATTGAAGTAGTTTTGAATATATGGACAATCACAAGAAACTGTTTTGAGTTAAATGAAATAATTTTACCTAAAACGAGTTGTATTTTATTAAAATAACATTACTTTCATAATCCTCAGGGAGGCAGTACTTGCTCCTCTTTGTACCTTCATGAGATTTAAAAAAAACAAAACCAAAAGTCATTCCCATTCATTTTCAATTCAGGGACCTTGTCTATATGCTGCCTACATGCTGTTCTATTTTTGGGCTTTAATATCGAGTGAATCACATAAAACCTCTGGTGGGAAATCCTACCAGCTTGCAGAGAAAACCTACCAAGTCAGAAAATAATATGCTAGAGCTACAGCTAAGAGGCACCTGTCTCCATATTTGTGCTCATGTTTGTTATAAAGAAGGGGTATACAGAGGTCCAAAGAGACTCAGAACTTTATTAACATATGTAGGGATCTTGTCTTCAGGCAAAGTTTTGCTGTTGGGCCAATATTCCAGCAGTGTTATGAAGCTGCCTACTAATATCACACTACCATTGAAGCAATGAGCAATTACAAAATCTCAGAAGAGCCCTAAATGAACACTATACATTTGTCCCTAGCATGCTGAGATTTAAAAAAAAACAAAAACAAAACAAACAGGTTATTGCCTGTGTAATCAATAGAGAATCCACCATCATCAACACCTCTCTGGAGCCAGGCTCATGGCTGTACGTGGAGCCCAAGGAGACAGGTTGCACCAAGTACTGAGCTGTCTCCTACTTGATGCTTAAACCATGTCAGAATTCATTCTGTCCAAGCCAAAGCATGCCAACAAAACGCAGGTTTTTATTTAGAAAGCCCAGGCCATTTTCAGCAGCAAACATTTAGCCATCTCCAGGGTGATGTGGCAGCTCAAGGAATTTGAGCCATCTAAGACTGAAATTCAAAATAATCAAAAACCAGTCCATTTGCGTAAATACCTCCCTTATTTTCTTTCTAACTCCCATTAGTTACGTATTTGCTTCATTAATCTCCAGAATGATTTTTCTAAAAATTAAATTCAAAAAGTGCAAAAAGTAATTTCATAAAGTGAGTTGCATTAAGTTGAGTGCAACAGATGGGCTCAGAACACCCAAAAGCATCAACATTTCATGGATCTATAAAACCTTGAACAATTAAACAAGGTTCAGAATTTTGCAGATGGAGACCTCAGCCTACTCAGTCCAATAACAGTGTCATTACAAAGCCTGTCTCCAAAGAAACCCTTTCTCTCTAATTTGACAGTCTTTTGATAGTAGTCTCTGACTTTTCTTGAAGAGAAAAGTTAGGTAGGATGGGAAGAATGTGAAGCTGTATGGTGATATTCCAAACTGATTTAACCACCTAATTTCAGCTCCTTGAAAACAAATCTTCAGGTTCTCTGATTGGTTTCCATTCATACGTGCAATTTCGTCAGTTAAAACTGAGGGTAGAGCATGGAATTTCATTAGTCATTTCAAACTGGAAAACTTGTAACTGATTTGGCCTTTTTAAAGTGTCTGTTTCAGCAATCCTTTTTGTTCAAAACAGGCAGGTGAAAGCAGAAGCTGGGAAAGACAATACATCAGTTTTAGAGGGTTTAATAAAATAGCTAGAGCTTAATTTTAAACAATCTAGAGTCCAGACCTTTCTCTTTTATGAAGACAAACTAAGAACTAATTCACACCAGAAAAGATTTGCTACTATACCTAGACAGGTAGAATCATCCCGGAAAATACCCTAATGGTATAACAGGCCAAAAAAAATGGTAGCGTAGCTCAAAGATGCTGCTTTTTTGTAGAAATATAGTTTAAAAAAAGGTATATATATGCAAAATTAATATTCCAGCAAGGGATGACTGTATGACTGAGCATACAGTGGAATACTTCTGCCAATACAGCATGCTAGGATACAGACACTCTCAGAAAAGAACTTTTAGTATAAAGGCAGCTATACAAGTAAAATAAATAAATATACTTTTTCCTAGAATAACTTATTCCAGCATCCTGTTCATCTACACAAAAACAGACATAAAGTTAAACTGCTCCCCAATATTTATGAGAGATTTCTTTTCCTGGGATAAACACGTGTCTGTCAGGGATTTTTCAAATACCTGATAATACAGCTAAGAAGTCAGAAGCCTGTAATACAGACTTGTCCTAATAAATAAATGATTGGAAATGTTTACTATCTCCTATATTTGGGCGGCGAGAAGTGCTAGAGCTGAGTATTTTAAATGGAGGTCAGTTTTGATGGCTAGCATTTTGTCTCAAAGGGCCCTGGATTGCCGACATTAATTTCTTAGCAGCTGAGGCGGCTTTTCATGTCTTAGTTTAGGAATGTGAGAAGGCAACAGAGGAAGTGAAAACTTGGACATTCTCTGATAACACATAGTTTGGGGCAGGCCACATGGTCAAAGTTCGTGTGAGAACACAAGAAAGCAAAAATCTGCAAATGATGATAGAAATCTGAAAATCTCTCTTTTAATGGACTCAATATTTTACACAAAATAGGATTTTAGTATTTGGAACACATATCTGGGTGAGAAATTTTCTTATGCAATTTCTGATTAATGAGAATTATACAGATAGAGTTTTCCATATGGTGAAAATCGTTATACTGTCTTCACCTATTTATGGACATTGACATTTTACAGCTCTTTAAATACTGTTAAATTTGACACTGTGTGTGAGAAGTACAAGTACTATTTTTACACGAGTGATTAGTATTTAACAGAAGCAAACAGCTTCAGGTATTAGTGATTCTGATTTTGCTTATTCAAATGCAGTTTGACTGGACAGTGGAAAGTAACAACAGAACTAAAATCAGGTTCACATAATGGCACACGAAAAAATTATTCTTACAGTTGTATTAGCAGAACAGAAGATTTTTCATGTGAATGGCTTGGTGGGTTTTTCTTTTTGTTTTTTATTTTGTTTCCAAATTAGTATAGCTGTAGATTTTTGATCTTGGAAAGTTCTGATATTTCCCCTGCAAATTTCATATACTTCAAATGTCAGTGTTTTATAAAAATTCTAAAGGCAACAGGATTTTCTGTTTGCTGTGAAGATTTTTGGGTTGGAATGTTTTTGCATTGAAACATCTGGGATCCTTTTCTCACATTGTTCCTTTCTTTGTTTTCTTTTATGTGATCCATTTCCCATTCATTTTCTTTACCAGATTTATTATCAATACTTTCATTGTCAACCTTTGCTTACTTTTGTCCTTCTTCCAGTCCAGATATTCTGTGCTCATTTTAATCAAGAAAGATAAGTAAAGGCTATACATAAAATCCCCACAGCCCTGACAATCACCAAAATGCCCAGTGTCCCAGACATCATACAGCTTCAACCTAAGGCAAATTAATTTCTACAGATCCTTACTGGAAGCCTTCATGATAGACATCTGTGGCAGTGCCTGTTGTGCACAGGTATTACCAATAATACTACTAGACATTTTTCATTGACCTAGTTGGCTGTGTTAAACTCACTTAGGTCAATTTGATGTCCAGAATGCTAGCAGGTATTATCTGCAACTGAAATCAATGGACGCTTTGCATGGTTTAACTTCAGAGGAGAGAACCTCGCAGAGGGCTAGGAGACTGCATTGGTAGTCAGGCTCTGAAAAGGCACAAAAATCACAATGCATATCAACACCAGCTCTTTGCACCAGAGCTGACCACGCCAGCAGCACTGGCAGCAGAAATGAAGACAACTGAATGCCCCAGACTACAGTACTAGCACAAAGCTGGAAATAGCTAAGGGCCAAGGCAGCACCACAGAAAAATCAACACTAATGCAACCAAAGCGATGACATTACTGATGCTGGCAGAAATCAGTCTCATAAGGTTTTGCCTCAGGTGTGGCTGGAAGGAACAGCTGTCAAGCCATGATTTTCTTGGTGCTGAAGGATGGCCTGAATAGCTAGGCATTCGTCTGTAGCAATCACCGAGGCCTCCAGAGATGCAGTGTGCTGGAATCCAGAAAAAGCAGGTAAGAAGGCTAGATGGCTTGCAAGCAACTTCTCATTTGGTCTTTCTTAAGCTACTAGGTATCAAAGATATCAAGGACAAGGCAGAATGATCTGACACAGATAAAATGACCCAGGCTCCTAGATCTGAAGACTTAATCCTTCTGGCACGAAGCCCCACCACTTGGAAGCTACTATGCTTCATCTGTGATATAGAAGAGCAGTGGAATTTCTCAGGCACGTTGTTCTAGGCTGTGACAATACAAATACATCTGGAATGAAAGTCATATGATTGACCATGACTATCACAAGCGGTACAGAAAGATGCTTTTGAAATCAAAATATAATCAAAAGGAGTCAGGCACAAAGTATTGCAGTTCAGTGAGGAAATGAGAAGAACTGAAGTTTCAGCATGTGTTACCCCTTACGTCACACACAGAGCATAAAGAACATGCCAGCTACAGATGCTGCAAAGACAGACTAACTGGTGGCAGAACTGAAGAATGGATGTGTGAACTAAGAACTTGCTTCTATTGATAAGCAATAGAGTGTAAAGCAATTTGATCAGAAACAACGTATTTACACAGTATTTTGTATAAATTATGTAAATATACAAAATATACAATTTCTATTTTATAAAATACATGATTTTGCTATAAATTTTGAACTGTCAGTACCAGCTGTTTCAACCCAGAATTTGACATTTCCAGTGAAACATTTAGAAACATTAGTGAATTGATTTTATTTCTTAAGTGTCTTTATCAGTGAGTCTAGAATAGGAGGCATAAGGTGTAAGGGAGGTTCTTATAAAATTCCAGTTGCACCAAAAACAGCCAGTAGGTTTTACAACATTAATCTGAAGTAGATGTAAAAACAAACTGGCAAGGCAGAACAAGTTAAAGCTTGTGTCTAAATTAAATTTGAAGTACGATGCTACGGGCATTGATACAACAGGTAATACCACAAGCAGCATGCATCCTATCTGTTGAACACAGCAGCGCCTAATCAAGCAGAACTGCAGGAACGGGATGACTTTTCTTTCTTTAATGAGCAACTCAGCATGCTGCAGAGCAGAACCTCCAGGAAACACAAGATCTGTCAACAAGAGCCGAGAGCCTGCAGCTCATGCAGCAACTCAGAAACTGTTGAGAGGACCAAGAAAGTTTATAAGAACCAGAAGAAATTGTTAAAGTGCTTGCTGCAACTGAAAGATACTGAACTGACTGAAGACAAGCCTGAAAGCATAGATGTGCCTGCAAGGACAACACGTAGGAGAAAGAATTAGGTGTAAACTGTATGTTGTCCAATTCACTCTGAGTTAAAGATTTGATTATCCAAGTTCACAACTGGCTTCAGCAGACTAAAAGCCTTTTGACCTCTTTATGATCAAAAGAAAAAGGAAAAAAGACTGACACCACATCAAAGCTCTGGCAGAGTCTAGGTCCCACTACAATAAGAATCTGCATTAGCAAAGCTCACCCCTTCATATGGTTATAATCAGGGGGTGAAAATAGAAGTTTTCAATGGATTTTTAAAACTACCTCCCCAGCCTCCAAGGCATACCAGAAAATTCTGGAGAGATGCAATATACCGTCTTTCCACTGGCCAGAACTGCAGTGTTATGGGCAGTTCATTCAGTGAAATGACCTCATAGGTAATTTCCTCCTGCCCCCCAAAGCAGTATTTATATAAGCTAGAAACAACAGTTACTTCTGTGTTATTTAAAAAGACCAACAAGAACACAATGGTGTTTGCTTCTTTTATTATGAAAGATACAAAACCAGAGAGTGTAGTGAAGTTATCGTTAGAAACGTGAACTTTTCTTGAACCAACTTTCTATTTACATACACAAAATTCCCCAATTGGAACAGTATCAAATGTGAGACACATTATCAGAATATACCATATATACAAGTTCAGAGATTTAATATCTCTGTTACTCTATACATGATTGTTACACAAAAAGTCAATTCCTACCTGTCTTACACAAGTATTTTAAATTAAGCTTATGAGACTACTCAAGCAAAATAAATCGGAATCTGGGCAAAGTTCTGCTATCTGAATGGTTACTTCATAAATATAGTACAAAATAATAGAGCCAGGTTTTCAGCCAGGCTCAATCTTCTGTTGTGTCAAATAGCCCATGCTCCAAATTGAGCGAAGTAAAATTATGGAAACTATTACTGATTTTTATTGACATCAAACCAGAAATATCTCAGGAGTCAAAGATGCACTGGTTGTCAAATCACTGATCAGTTATTAGGAAAAGCAAGTCTTTTTATTTATTTCTTTAAAACTCTTCCCTCAAACAGAAAAGCCAAATAAAATACTTGAGCTTGCTTTGTGTGATCTGACATTCTGTTAAAAAAAAAGGACACACCACTTCGTATTGTTTTTAACTGGAACCAACTACTGCTTAGTAAAATAAGGCACTTCTTCCTTTAGATCAGTCCACTTCCCTAGATTTTAGTTTAGCTCCATTTTACACAAAGAAGTGATTTCAGCTATGCCACTTGTGACAGCAGAAGGGATGTTGTTAAGAACTGTTGCTCTCCAAGCATGGATGGCCTCAACAATACCTTCTGGATTGCTTGAACCCAAGTCACACAGTGAATATATGGCTGCCAGCTGCACACCCCAGGGAACACCTGCAAAAAGTTAACACAAATCAGCTTATAGAAACTTTGATATGCAATAATGTTTTTGGGAAACCTAAATCTAAAGAAACTATTAGTTCAAGAATTGGAATTAAAACACATCAACAACTGGGACGCCTAAAACCAGAAAGCAGCAAGATGACAACCTGCACACAAATTCCGTAACATCTCGTTTTATACTAGCACTTTCCAGTTTTCTGAATTCAGCAGGTTTTCAGTATCAAAGGGCATAGAAGATTTGAGCATCTAGTGATTTTACTCTAGTTAAGGGTGATCAGACTTACTTGGAAGAACTTGAAATGGCAAGGAAAAGAAGCTATACAAGTGGTTCAAAACAGCTCTCTAACATCAACCAATGCTTCACTGCAAAATGTACTTACCATCCAGAATAACTTAGCGATATAGATCTCTGCTGCCCTAATTGCCTTGCTTTGTCTCAGTCAGGAATTTGGACTGTCTTGCAACCCTCTCCCAATACAACAATCTTGCTAGTAGCAAGCTTCAGCATGAGCTGCTCGGGTGACAAATTAGCTATTACTGCTCAAGTTAAGATCACCCTTTAAGTTCTCTGAGGCAGCTGATATGCTGTTACATGAAGCAGTGTAATTCCAAGGTGGCTGAAACTATCTCAGAGTTGTTCTCTGTCTCAAACACATGCTTCATTAACTTCGGAAGACAAAGGGACTCAAACTGAAAACGGTTTGTACTGTTATGCACTAACATAAAACTGCACAAGCAGGCTGTTTTGGCACGTGTGTCTCAATTTGTGTGTGTTCTGTTTACATTGGCAAAACTTCACATTGCAGATGTTACACTAAAGTTCCTCTAAATAAACCTTACCTTCCTCCTTTGCATGCTGTACAAACAGCCCAATTACAGAACTAATATTCTTCACTGCAGCAAGATATCCTTCCTTCAAACCTATTTGGCCCAATCGACCTGAAAGAAAAAAAAGGTTACTATGTATCTGACATTTAGTCAACTTCCTAATTTTTAGACTTACTGATTGTCTGTTGAAGTATCAACAGAAAATGGAAATTTCAATTACAAAAATCAGTCACTCTTGTTACCATGCTGTCTTGGGAACAACAGCTGTCCTACTCCTTTTGTGACTAAAGGCATTTTTCATCAGATTGATCCAACCTCCCGCAGGTTTACAATTTGTAAGTGTAAAACTCTCAACGAATGCTATTTCTGTTTAACAAACAATATGATATAGCCTCCATACTGAAAATATCTATTGAAACTCAAAAGTTTATCTATTTACCTTGAATGCCATCTAGATCCCAAATAAATTAATCTAACTTAAAATCGCAGGAAGAGGTATTATGTTGCATACAAAACCTTATTTTATACACTTTGCTATAAAGCATATGTAGCTACAGGTGATTTCATTTTAAATACATAAAACCTGTTGGTATTTGTTATCGTGAAATCAGAGTAACATCTCTCAAAACTTAAGTACATGCTTTCCACAGGCTGACAAACAGAAAATATCTGCATAGGATTGTAAAAGTTTGGCTTTTAAGCTGAAAATTTTTGAAGAAAGTAGAAGAAAAAAAAAAAATCAAGATCCAAAAAAATGCAAAGATGCTTTAATTTACTTTCCAGGCAGGCTGACCTGGAAAGTAAATTAAAGACCTTTCAAAGGACGTATTTACACAAAGAAGTTCAAACAAGAATTTAGATTACTTACCAATTAGCCTGAGTGTCAATGCTATAACGCTATCAGGAATAGATTGAGCAGTTTCATGCCCCTTTCTCTTCTTCACCCATTTATCCATAGAAGGCCAAAGCACTTTGCTGTGGAAGACAAATGAATTTGAAAATCTGATACTGCATGAAGGGGTGGTACAATATTTATACAATAATGAACGCAAATGGTACTTCTGTTTACCATGTATTTCCAAAACTCCACTTGCATCTTTAACCCACCTTCTAGGGAAACTCACAATATGCCATGCATCCACAAATCTGAGCAATGTAAAGGTTTTAAACCCAAACAATCAAAGCTAACTTTCTGGAGGAATGATTCCTGTTCAGAATAGTATTCCTGTTCATCTTTCATTCATTTTCCTGCAACATTCTGCATCTCTACCTGAAGTTAAGAACTTACTCCACTGACTTCATAGATGTATATGAAATCACATGACTTTCAGATGTCATGCTGAGATGTTATGCAAGCTTCTTATATGACTGAAAATTCACAGTTTGCATGTTACAAGTAGGATCTGATGCTTGTTTTTAAACCTGAAAGGACCTGAGATAAGACTTTTTTCATCCCTAAAATGATGCTAATAGACCCAGTTACCTGTTATCAGCACAACTCCACACAGACAATCAACTCTGTACGGCTTTAGTTAAAATGACATACCTTTCACTGAAGCTAATTTGTATTCATTTTAAAAGTATTTCACTAAAAATAACTTCTTTACTATTTGAAAGCATGGAACTTGTATAAAAGACTTGATGATGATTGTAAGTTATTTGCATTTACTTTATCCTCAATGATTACGTTATGTCATAGTTAAACAAATGCCATATTTTTTGAGATTCTACTAGGTTATATAACCTCTACATAGAAAATAGGGGCTGTCAGATCAGTGTAGGTATCGAAGATCAGTGTAGGTATCAAAATGAAGTCTTTCAAACCAAGTTAAGTACGGTAGCAGTCCATGCACTGGATTATAGGGTTCAAAGAAAATTTAAGACGTTGAATCTCAGTATTATAATGATTTTAGAATTAAAATCAGACTGAAATCAGGATAGTATACTAATGAGTATGGTTACATTTCACTTTCAGCACTGAAGGAGTGCTATTTACACATCAAAAGTTCCACCCTCATTTTCTAGTGTTGGGAGGGAGGGGAATTCAACAATTAAGTTCAGAGGAAGACAATCATTCATTTTGCTTCATTGACAAACCATCCATCTCAAAATCTTTCACATGTGTCCACATATAGCTATTTTAAAAGCAATTCTTTATTAGAACGGTTCAAACAGGGTTAATTTCTTGGATCAGTACCACAGAATCCTACATTTCCTCATTGATCACTCATTCTATCTTAAAATAAGGCACAGAAACACAGTAGTCTAGGTCTCATCAAGTTAAAACGCCCTCATTTCTAAGTATCTATGCAATGTTTTATTATGTTAAAAGCTAAGTCATAATGTCTCAAATTCGGAAAAAAAACCCAACACCAAAACAAACCACAAAAAACCCACACAGGAAAACATTTGAAAGAACTGCTTGCCACAATACCTTATAACATTGTCATGTGTCCAATCCCACTTCAGGTGAGAGCAGAGTAGATCAACAGCAAATATGTACTGCCAAGCATCTTCACTCAGATCTTCTCCGTATTGCTCACTCAGTTGAAATTCTACTTTTGGACACGACTGCATTTCTAAAAGCAGGTTTGAGACCATAATACCAGCATCTAAAGAGGAACTCTGGAATTTTAGAAGGCGATTATCTTAATGCATGAAAAGTTACCAACCCAGAACCAAACTCTACATATATTTGATTCTGACTGTCCACAGCATCTTACACCATAAATTCAACTTTGGATTTGACTTAACACAAACAAAAAGAGTACATAAACTAAAATTTTCAAGTACTCAGCATTTTTCTTGATGCTTTTACTAAAAGGAGAGTTTGGAAAAAAAATCCCCAACAAAAACCACAAACCCTACACCCACTCTCTTTTCTCCTCCTACAATTTGGGGATTTTTGTTTCTCCCAATGAAGCTTTAAGGTCAGAAGAGTATTTCCAATGCAAGGAGATTAGACTAATCCTGCTTGCTTTCGAAGTTTGGGGTTTTTTTAAATTTATTTTCTGATGCTGAAATTTGTTACTGTTTATTGTTCATTGGGGCTAATTTCCAAGCAAGTACTTTCAATAGTTGAGGTAGTAATAACTGAAAACATAACACATGAAAAAATTCTGCTAACTGAATATCTAGGGCAAGCAAGGAAATTTAAAAACAAACATCCTTTGAATATCTGAAGTATTAAGAAAAAAGTCTAGGCTTATCACATAAACAACAGTGGGTACTCAGCATATCTTCTCGGTACAAAAGCTCATATAATTGGTAAGTTCTGCAACGGTGCAAGTCACTAAAATGGCATACTTTGACCAAGAATTAAATACCCATTCTACATGAGCTTTACTTTCATAAGTAGAATAATCTTCTCATAAAATTATATGTGTAACAGACTGTCGACCACAATCCGCTTGAAATTTGTCCCTGTATTTCCACCTAAGTAAAAAACATCTTACAGATAGGATGATGTCATCTGCTATCATCAATATAGAAATTCCTGAGGTCCCTCTCCCCACCTGCAGCAGCTCTCATATTTCATAGAGATCCATAAAGAAATTAGGTAGTATGAGTGCACAGAATTAATATTTCCAGGAACATTTACTGAGACATACTTATGTTCATCTCTATTGGCATGAGATTGAAAGCTGTAACCTAATAGAATGGAGAATACAAATTCTTTGCTAAACAGGGATTGCAGTACAGCATAACTCTGAATAACAGAGCTCAATGCTACATCACAACTGTGATTTAATCAAAAAAGAAACATATACAAATCCATGCCCTCTTAACTCACTCCACTGTAAACCTGCACTAAATCAGGAGGTTAGCCTGATTTCTATAGGTAATTACCCCCTAATAAGGGGCTGTAATTCCAGTAGTACCATATTAAATTCAGGGCTGGTTTCAGATCTAAAAAAAATCATCGTGCTTTTTCCAGTGGGTACACCACCTAAAGGCTATGCTGACAGCAGTAAGCCTAGCTGCAGTCCCCAAGGCAGTTGTGGAGCAGCATGTTAGGATAGGGAATAGGTGAGCTATGAATCAAGATGATTTTGTTCACTTGATATTTACAGAACTATAGCACTTCCACCAAGCAAGCCTGGCATTAATATGGGGTTTTCAAAACTACCGAGGCCCTAGCCTTCAAGCAAACACATGAGCCTGCTACACAAACTCCTTCTCCAGAACCAAAGTACCTCTGGCTTTCCACCTGCATGATATAAATTTGCTCCTACTGATACCAAGTGTGTCCAAATTTTGCCTCTTTGCAACATCCCTTTTAGGATGGTAATATGCGCCTGCTGAAAACTGTCAGAAATTAAATGACTCGCCCAAGGGATCAGACTTGAAGTCAAATCTCAAAAGTCCTTAGGTCCTTAACATTGGTCATCCTTCTGCCATCACTGCAGTTTTATACTGATCATGCCAACTGCTTTTGAAATTAATTGGCTGATATTTTTTTGGTAATAAATGGGTACTTACAGTCTACCTCACAGAAAGATCATGAGTAAAAAGAGATAGGCTCATCTTGAAATTAACTGGGATAAATAATTACCTATTACACAGAGAACTATGAAAGACACACAAGCCCAATACATATTAAAAAACCCCAACAAAATGAAACAAAAAAACACCTCAAAGAACATCAAAGTCATAGTTTCATAGAGGGACAGAATTCCCTAGTCCAAGAATACTCCAGTCAAAGTTTAAAAACAATGTTTACTTTTAAAGTTTAATAGAGGGATTAGTATGTAATAGGGAAAACAAGAAAAGTGTTGTGTTCTAGTAGGGTCTAGACAACCACAGGAAAAAGGCCTGAAGCAGCATTAGTTGTGCAATTGTACGGACTCCATGGGAGATTCACAGGGTTTCTTCACACCCTTTAATCAGAAGTAAGCTGCTTGATTTGATTCAGCCAGCAAAGCGACCAATGCAGACTAAAGCCGATACTGACAATGAAACGTTACCTGTTCCCAGTTGAGATAAGCACTCAAACAGGCCAGCATCTCATCGCTTGCACTCTGCCTGACAACTAGGTGCACAGCTTTGTTAATTGCACCTTGGAAGACAAGTATGTCAGACCATACATTTGTGATAAATAAAATCAATTTTTCTGAGTCTGGAAAGTCTAAGGGAAAAAAGAGAGAACAAAGTTAATTTTTTAACATTTAAAAACAAAAAAATATATACTTGGGCATTAAAAGCTAGTACACTCTTCAGCAAGACAACTAGGAAAGAAGGTATAGAAGTCACGTAACAACTGCAGCCCAGGGAAGGAGAATCATAGTAGCACATCTCAGTCCCGAGATTAAATAAGAAAAAAAGACCCAAGAAAAAAAAATCCCCTCCCAAGCCCACCTTCCCCTTTT